>NC_090320.1:222768891-222909766 GCF_040869045.1 Eurosta solidaginis
TTCAAATTTCACTGATTGCTTACGTATATAGCATATATTGATGTCTGAAAAAAATCATTGAGATCGGTGGTATAAATAGTATATATATCTCATACAACCGATTGTTCAGATAAGAAACTTTGCGCAATTTCTGCCCCCGTTTTTAACAGTTAGAAGCTTCAAATTTCACAAAATGCTTTCGTATATAGCATATATTGTTGTCTGAAAAAATCATAGAGATCGGTGGTATATATATATTTATTATACTTCATATAAACTGTCATATTGACCCCTTTTTTACGGCTAGAAGTTTCAAGATTCATCAAATTTCATCAAATAGTTACGTTTACCGTCATATATTTTTGAAATACGTGATTCGTAGCCATAGTTTTTTACATGCAGACCACAAAAAACGTGAAGCATTGCATCCTCACACAGATTACCTACCTATTTTTATACCTTTCATGATAATGAAATGGTATATTAATTTCGTCACGAAACCGAAAATTGTAAGTCCTTAAAGGAAAATAGATAGACCCACCATTAATTATACCGAAATAATCAGGTTGAAGAGCTGAGTTGATTTAGCCATGTCCGTCTGTCCGTCTGTCCGTCTGTCTGTTTGTATGCAAACTAGTCCCTCAATTTTTGAAATATCTTGATAAAATTTGGTGAGCAGGTGTATTTGGGTGTCCGATTAGACATTTGTCGGAACCGACCGGATCGGACCACTATAGCATATATCCTCCATACAACCGATTTTTCAGAAAAAGAGGATTTTTGTAATATCTTACCCAATTTAACAGATTGAAGCTTCAAACTTTACCATATACTTTCGTATATTGCACATATTGTTGCCTAAAAAAATTTATGAGATCGGTCGTATATATAGTATATATCCCCCACAACCGATTGTTCAGATAAGGAACTTTTCGTAATTACTGCCCTATTTTAAGAGCTAGAGGCTTCAAATTTCAGCGAATGCTTACGTATATAGCATATATTGTTGTCTGAAAAAATCATAAAGATCGGTGGTATATATAGTATATATATGGTGGTATATATAGTATATATATATAGTATATATATATATATTTTCGCAAATTTTAGCCCCATTTTAACAGCTAGAAGCTTCAACTTTCACCGTATATTTACTTATATAGCATATATTGTTGTCTGAAAAAATCATAGAGATCGGTTGTATATATAGTATATATCTCATACAACCGATTGTACAGATAAGAAACTTTTCGCAATTTCTACCCCATTTTAACAGCTATAAGCTTCAAATTTCACTGATTGCTTACGTATATAGCATATATTGATGTCTGAAAAAATCATTGAGATCGGTGGTATAAATAGTATATATCTCATACAACCGATTGTTCAGATAAGAAACTTTGCGCAATTTCTGCCCCGTTTTAACAGTTAGAAGCTTCAAATTTCACAAAATGCTTTCGTATATAGCATATATTGTTGTCTGAAAAAATCATAGAAATCGGTGGTATGTATATTATATACTTCATATAAACTGTCATATTGACCCCTTTTTTACGGCTAGAAGCTTCAAGATTCATCAAATTTCATCAAATAGTTACGTTTACGTCATATATTTTTGAAATACGTGATTCGTAGCCATAGTTTTTACATGCAGACCACAAAAAACGTGAAGCATTGCATCCTCACACAGATTACCTACCTATTTTTATACCTTTCATGATAATGAAATGGTATATTAATTTCGTCACGAAACCGAAAATTGTAAGTCCTTAAAGGAAAATAGATAGACCCACCATTAAGTATACCGAAATAATCAGGTTGAAGAGCTGAGTTGATTTAGCCATGTCCGTCTGTCCGTCTGTCCGTCTGTCCGTCTGTCTGTTTGTATGCAAACTAGTCCCTCAATTTTTGAGATATCTTGATAAAATTTGGTAAGCAGGTGTATTTGGGTGTCCGATTAGACATTTGTCGGAACCGACCGGATCGGACCACTATAGCATATATCCTCCATACAACCGATTTTTCAGAAAAAGAGGATTTTTGTAATATCTTACCCAATTTAACAGATTGAAGCTTCAAACTTCACCATATACTTTCGTATATTGCACATATTGTTGCCTGAAAAAATTTATGAGATCGGTCGTATATATAGTATATATCCCCCACAACCGATTGTTCAGATAAGGAACTTTTCGTAATTACTGCCCTATTTTAAGAGCTAGAGGCTTCGAATTTCAGCGAATGCTTACGTATATAGCATGTATTGTTGTCTGAAAAAATCATAAAGATCGGTGGTATATATAGTATATATATGGTGGTATATATAGTATATATATATAGTATATATATATATATTTTCGCAAATTTTAGCCCCATTTTAACAGCTAGAAGCTTCAAATTTCACCGGATATTTACTTATATAGCATATATTGTTGTCTGAAAAAATCATAGAGATCGGTTGTATATATAGTATATATCTCATAAAACCGATTGTACAGACAAGAAACTTTTCGCAATTTCTGCCCCGTTTTAACAGTTAGAAGCTTCAAATTTCACAAAATGCTTTCGTATATAGCATATATTGTTGTCTGAAAAAATCATAGAGATCTGTGGTATATATATTATATACTTCATATAAACTGTCATATTGACCCCTTTTTTACGGCTAGAAGCTTCAAGATTCATCAAATTTCATCAAATAGTTACGTTTACGTCATATATTTTTGAAATACGTGATTCGTAGCCATAGTTTTTACATGCAGACCACAAAAAACGTGAAGCATTGCATCCTCACACAGATTACCTACCTATTTTTTATTTTATATTTATCTTAAAAATCGTTTAGATATGTTCAAATTTCACCAAATGCTTACGTGTATAGCATATATTGTTGTCTGAGAAAATCATAGATACCGGTGGTATATATAGTATATATCCCATACAACCGATTGTTCAGATAAGAAACTTTGCGCAATTTCTTCCCCATTTTAACAGTTATAACCTTCAAATTTCACCGATTGCTTACGTATATAGTATGTATTGTTGTGTCAAAAAATTATAGAGATCGGTGATATGTATAATATATATATGATGGTATATATAGTATATATATAGTATATACATATTTTTTTTACGATTTCGGCCCCATTTTAACAGCTAGAAGCTTCAAATTTCACCAACTGCTTACGTGTATAGCATATATTGATGTCTGAAAAAATCATTGAGATCGGTGGTACACATTGTATATATCTCATACAACCGATTGTTCAGATAAGAAACTTTGCGCAATTTCTGCCCCGTTTTAACAGTTAGAAGCTTCAAATTTCACAAAATGCTTACGTATATAGCATATATTGTTGTCTGAAAAAATCATAGAGATCGGTCGTATATATATTATATACTTCATATAAACTGTCATTTTGACCCCTTTTTTACGGCTAGAATCTTCAAAATTCATCAAATTTCATCAAATAGTTACGTTTTCGTCATATATTTTTGAAATACGTGATTCGTAGTCATAGTTTTTACACGCAGACCACAAAAAACCTGAAACTTTGCATCCTCACACAAAGTACCTACCTGTTTTTTATTTTATATTTATCTTAAAAATCGTTAAGGTATGTAGATCTGTTCACTATATATTTCTTATCTTATACATCCGATTATTCGGAGATTACGAACGGGATAATATTATTGTTCAGCCCCATTCATGAAAGGTATGAAGTCTTCGGCACAGCCGAAGACAGTCCCGTTCTTACTTGTTTTAATTACAGATTGATTCAATGTTAAGTTCTATACATCTATATAAATTTAAATGTATTTTTCATACAAGTTTTTATCAAATTCGAGAATAAGCTTTTGTTTTTTTTTAATACACATGATCCAATATGTACATATAATTAGGGCTCACGAATGTTTTCTTGCTTTATTTAATAATTAACAAGCTGTGGAAAAAACCACAAGCTACAGTAAATTTACTTTTAAGTAAAAAAGAGGGCTATGTTTGTGAGCCCTAATTATACATATTGGAACATGTGTATAAAAAATAAACAAAAGCTTATTCTTATCGCGTTTGACACAAATTTGTATGAAAAATACGTCTAATTTTAAAGCTGGTTGGGAGTTTACCTAATTTTATGGTTGCTATTTTAATACATTTGGACCAAAATGGTCACTTCCAACACAATTTGGTCCGTTAGTCCCTTTTTGCAATTTCTTTCCTCTTTAGGCAGTAGCCACGATTTTTGCTCACTAAGGGAAAAATGCCCAACTTTTAACCCACTTATATTTTTCAACTTACTTCAATGGAATTCTTACCACAAGAATTGCTCAAACAAAAACAATGGTATTTCACCAATTCGAATAGAAGCTCGGCCAAATTCTCGTTGGAGGTTAATGCCTTTTATGTATTATGTATATAGAAAAACTGATGCAGTCGTTGTCTAAAGCAACGTTTGTACATGGAAAACTTGTTTTATATTTTTGATTTGCTTTCCCCGGGACTAGGCGGAGCACACTACGCTGTATGGTATAAGGGAAAATCGAAAACTTAATGTGTCCAAAACAAGACAAACAAAAAATTTTTGTTTAATCTTTCTTATAAGCTGTGCCGTAGTTTTCGATCGGATTATGGATCTGTTTAAACTTGGAGCTGCATGTGAAAACATTGCGGGAAACAGCGTAGTTGATCGCACTCAATATCTGAAATTACTGTGTAACTGTATTTTTTTGAACAATAGCCGGGTTTTTTAACACGCGTATATCCGTTTACGCTTAAACTTTATATAAACTTTAAATACACCTCTGAAATTGCTGCGCATAAATTTTGTCCTACAAAATTTCAATACGCATTATACTCAGATGTAACTGAAATATATGTCTTTGTTTCACCCTCTACACTAATTCTGTGCATTCTATGTGTGTCCACAATTCATCGCAACTGATTCAGCTATATGTTATACCCTATGGCCATCAGAGCGTTGTGTCTCCGCTTTTCGGTACACCCTGTTGCTGTAGCTAGTTGTTTAACCACAGCCGCTAGATGGGTCTCCTAAGCATTATCTAAGCGAGGATAGGCGTTTTTTATTCACGCGCAAACGAAACGTATACGCGTGTAAAAAAAAAAAAACACGGCTAATATATGTATGTACATTTTTTCATCGCCAAATACATGGGAAAAAGCGTTAGATGCATGTTGTATGTGTATTTGTATTTTAAATTTTTGTATAGAAAATGGGCCTGGTAATCAACAGATTTTGTGATTTTTGTCTAGAGCAATTCTATTTTAAAAGATATATGGTTATAAATAATAGCCGTGTTTTTTTTTATACGTATATACGTTTACGTTTCAGCGTAAAAAAACGCTTATCCTCACTTAGATAATGCTTAGAGACCCATCTAGCGGCAAGTAGCTACAGAACATGTTGTACCGAAAAGCGGAGACACACACCTCTGATGGTCAGAGTGTGTAACCTATAGCTGAACCGGTTGCGGTGAATAGTGGACATGCACCATTTGTAGAGGTAATACATAGAAGTAGTGTAGAGGTGAAACATAGACAAATATTTCAGTTGAATCTGAGTATAATGCGTATTGAAATTTAGGTGTACTAATTTTATGCGCAGCAAATTCAGAAACGTAGATATAGTTTAACGCTTAGCAGTCCATATAAAGTTTAAGCGTAAACGTATATAGGTTTTAAAAATAAAACACAGCTAATATCAGAACCTCTCGATATTTTTGGACACGTATTGGCAGTCAATCCCTTATTCCCGCCAAGGAAACCGCAATAATACCGTTGTAAATTAGATGCTAAGGTAAGTGCCCTAATTTCGTGGTAGTACGTTATTTCGTGGCATTTCGATTTTTTCTTCCAAATAAGGAATTGGGGAAGTGTTTCTTTAAACTGAAAATTTCGTAATAAAGATTGGTTTTTACGGTATAATAATTGATATTTTACTAATTTTTATACCTTTCATGAAAATGAAATGGTATATTAATTTCGTCACGAAACCGAAAATTGTAAGTCCTTAAAGGAAAATAGATAGACCCACCATTAAGTATACCGAAATAATCAGGTTGAAGAGCTGAGTTGATTTAGCCATGTCCGTCTGTCCGTCTGTCCGTCTGTCCGTCTGTCTGTTTGTATGCAAACTAGTCCCTCAATTTTTGAAATATCTTGATAAAATTTGGTGAGCAGGTGTATTTGGGTGTCCGATTAGACATTTGTCGGAACCGACCGGATCGGACCACTATAGCATATATCCTCCATACAACCGATTTTTCAGAAAAAGAGGATTTTTGTAATATCTTACCCAATTTAACAGATTGAAGCTTCAAACTTCACCATATACTTTCGTATATTGCACATATTGTTGCCTGAAAAAATTTATGAGATCGGTCGTATATATAGTATATATCCCCCACAACCGATTGTTCAGATAAGGAAATTTTCGTAATTACTGCCCTATTTTAAGAGCTAGATGCTTCAAATTTCAGCGAATGCTTACGTATATAGCATATATTGTTGTCTGAAAAAATCATAAAGATCGGTGGTATATATAGTATATATATGGTGGTATATATAGTATATATATATAGTATATATAGTATATATATATAGTATATATATATATATTTTCGCAAATTTTAGCCCCATTTTAACAGCTAGAAGCTTCAAATTTTACCGAATATTTACTTATATAGCATATATTGTTGTCTGAAAAAATCATAGAGATCGGTTGTATATATAGTATATATCTCATACAACCGATTGTACAGATAAGAAACTTTTCGCAATTTCTACCCCATTTTAACAGCTATAAGCTTCAAATTTCACTGATTGCTTACGTATATAGCATATATTGATGTCTGAAAAAATCATTGAGATCGGTGGTATAAATAGTATATATCTCATACAACCGATTGTTCAGATAAGAAACTTTGCGCAATTTCTGCCCCGTTTTAACAGTTAGAAGCTTCAAATTTCACAAAATGCTTTCGTATATAGCATATATTGTTGTCTAAAAAAATCATAGAGATCGGTGGTATATATATTATATACTTCATATAAACTGTCATATTGACCCCTTTTTTACGGCTAGAAGCTTCAAGATTCATCAAATTTCATCAAATAGTTACGTTTACGTCATATATTTTTGAAATACGTGATTCGTAGCCATAGTTTTTACATGCAGACCACAAAAAACGTGAAGCATTGCATCCTCACACAGATTACCTACCTATTTTTATACCTTTCATGAAAATGAAATGGTATATTAATTTCGTCACGAAACCGAAAATTGTAAGTCCTTAAAGGAAAATAGATAGACCCACCATTAAGTATACCGAAATAATCAGGTTGAAGAGCTGAGTTGATTTAGCCATGTCCGTCTGTCCGTCTGTCCGTCTGTCTGTTTGTATGCAAACTAGTCCCTCAATTTTTGAGATATCTTGATAAAATTTGGTGAGCAGGTGTATTTGGGTGTCCGATTAGACATTTGTCGGAACCGACCGGATCGGACCACTATAGCATATATCCTCCATACAACCGATTTTTCAGAAAAAGAGGATTTTTGTAATATCTTACCCAATTTAACAGATTGAAGCTTTAAACTTCACCATATACTTTCGTATATTGCACATATTGTTGCCTGAAAAAATTTATGAGATCGGTCGTATATATAGTATATATCCCCCACAACCGATTGTTCAGATAAGGAACTTTTCGTAATTACTGCCCTATTTTAAGAGCTAGAGGCTTCAAATTTCAGCGAATGCTTACGTATATAGCATATATTGTTGTCTGAAAAAATCATAAAGATCGGTGGTATATATAGTATATATATGGTGGTATAAATAGTATATATATATAGTATATATATATATATTTTCGCAAATTTTAGCCCCATTTTAACAGCTAGAAGCTTCAAATTTCACCGAATATTTACTTATATAGCATATATTGTTGTCTGAAAAAATCATAGAGATCGGTTGTATATATAGTATATATCTCATACAACCGATTGTACAGATAAGAAACTTTTCGCAATTTCTACCCCATTTTAACAGCTATAAGCTTCAAATTTCACTGATTGCTTACGTATATAGCATATATTGATGTCTGAAAAAATCATTGAGATCGGTGGTATAAATAGTATATATCTCATACAACCGATTGTTCAGATAAGAAACTTTGCGCAATTTCTGCCCCGTTTTAACAGTTAGAAGCTTCAAATTTCACAAAATGCTTTCGTATATAGCATATATTGTTGTCTGAAAAAATCATAGAGTTCGGTGGTATATATATTATATACTTCATATAAACTGTCATATTGACCCCTTTTTTACGGCTAGAAGCTTCAAGATTCATCAAATTTCATCAAATAGTTACGTTTACGTCATATATTTTTGAAATACGTGATTCGTAGCCATAGTTTTTACATGCAGACCACAAAAAACGTGAAGCATTGCATCCTCACACAGATTACCTACCTATTTTTTATTTTATATTTATCTTAAAAATCGTTTAGATATGTTCAAATTTCACCAAATGCTTACGTGTATAGCATATATTGTTGTCTGAGAAAATCATAGATACCGGTGGTATATATAGTATATATCCCATACAACCGATTGTTCAGATAAGAAACTTTGCGCAATTTCTTCCCCATTTTAACAGTTATCAGCTTCAAATTTCACCGATTGCTTACGTATATAGTATGTATTGTTGTGTCAAAAAATCATAGATATCGGTGATATGTATAATATATATATGATGGTATATATAGTATATATATAGTATATATATATTTTTTTTACGATTTCGGCCCCATTTTAACAGCTAGAAGCTTCAAATTTCACCAACTGCTTACGTGTATAGCATATATTGATATCTGAAAAAATCATTGAGATCGGTGGTACACATAGTATATATCTCATACAACCGATTGTTCAGATAAGAAACTTTGCGCAATTTCTGCCCCGTTTTAACAGTTAGAAGCTTCAAATTTCACAAAATGCTTACGTATATAGCATATATTGTTGTCTGAAAAAATCATAGAGATCGGTCGTATATATATTATATACTTCATATAAACTGTCATTTTGACCCCTTTTTTACCGCTAGAATCTTCAAAATTCATCAAATTTCATCAAATAGTTACGTTTTCGTCATATATTTTTGAAATACGTGATTCGTAGTCATAGTTTTTACACGCAGACCACAAAAAACCTGAAACTTTGCATCCTCACACAAAGTACCTACCTGTTTTTTATTTTATATTTATCTTAAAAATCGTTAAGGTATGTAGATCTGTTCACTATATATTTCTTATCTTATACATCCGATTATTCGGAGATTACGAACGGGATAAGATTATTGTTCAGCCCCATTCATGAAAGGTACGAAGTCTTCGGCACAGCCGAAGACAGTCCCGTTCTTACTTGTTAATATTAAACCTAATATTAAATATCAAGCAATATAAAGCTGGAAGCTCGGAAAATGAGCATGTTGTAAGGAGGCCTCTTAAGTAAAGTGTTAAGGAGTCCAGTTTATTTTGTTAAGCCTGTATAAATTGACCCGGTTTTTTTTTACCATGATAATTTTTTGGTATTTAGTGAACATTTCTTAAACATTTCTATTACTGCAAAGCTTATTCCAATAATTATACCTTTCATGAAAATGAAATGGTATATTAATTTCGTCACGAAACCGAAAATTGTAAGTCCTTAAAGGAAAATAGATAGACCCACCATTAAGTATACCGAAATAATCAGGTTGAAGAGCTGAGTTGATTTAGCCATGTCCGTCTGTCCGTCTGTCCGTCTGTCTGTTTGTATGCAAACTAGTCCCTCAATTTTTGAGATATCTTGATAAAATTTGGTGAGCAGGTGTATTTGGGTGTCCGATTAGACATTTGTCGGAACCGACCGGATCGGACCACTATAGCATATATCCTCCATACAACCGATTTTTCAGAAAAAGAGGATTTTTGTAATATCTTACCCAATTTAACAGATTGAAGCTTCAAACTTCACCATATACTTTCGTATATTGCACATATTGTTGCCTGAAAAAATTTATGAGATCGGTCGTATATATAGTATATATCCCCCACAACCGATTGTTCAGATAAGGAACTTTTCGTAATTACTGCCCTATTTTAAGAGCTAGAGGCTTCAAATTTCAGCGAATGCTTACGTATATAGCATATATTGTTGTCTGAAAAAATCATAAAGATCGGTGGTATATATAGTATATATATGGTGGTATATATAGTATATATATATAGTATATATATATATATTTTCGCAAATTTTAGCCCCATTTTAACAGCTAGTAGCTTCAAATTTCACCGAATATTTACTTATATAGCATATATTGTTGTCTGAAAAAATCATAGAGACCGGTTGTATATATAGTATATATCTCATACAACCGATTGTACAGATAAGAAACTTTTCGCAATTTCTACCCCATTTTAACAGCTATAAGCTTCAAATTTCACTGATTGCTTACGTATATAGCATATATTGATGTCTGAAAAAATCATTGAGATCGGTGGTATAAATAGTATATATCTCATACAACCGATTGTTCAGATAAGAAACTTTGCGCAATTTCTGCCCCGTTTTAACAGTTAGAAGCTTCAAATTTCACAAAATGCTTTCGTATAAAGCATATATTGTTGTCTGAAAAAATCATAGAGATCGGTGGTATATATATTATATACTTCATATAAACTGTCATATTGACCCCTTTTTTACGGCTAGAAGCTTCAAGATTCATCAAATTTCATCAAATAGTTACGTTTACGTCATATATTTTTGAAATACGTGATTCGTAGCCATAGTTTTTACATGCAGACCACAAAAAACGTGAAGCATTGCATCCTCACACAGATTACCTACCTATTTTTATACCTTTCATGAAAATGAAATGGTATATTAAGTTCGTCACGAAACCGAAAATTGTAAGTCCTTAAAGGAAAATAGATAGACCCACCATTAAGTATACCGAAATAATCAGGTTGAAGAGCTGAGTTGTTTTAGCCATGTCCGTCTGTCCGTCTGTCCGTCTGTCCGTCTGTCCGTCTGTCTGTTTGTATGCAAACTAGTCCCTCAATTTTTGAGATATCTTGATAAAATTTGGTGAGCAGGTGTATTTGGGTGTCCGATTAGACATTTGTCGGAACCGACCGGATCGGACCACTATAGCATATATCCTCCATACGACCGATTTTTCAGAAAAAGAGGATTTTTGTAATATCTTACCCAATTTAACAGATTGAAGCTTCAAACTTCACCATATACTTTCGTATATTGAACATATTGTTGCCTGAAAAAATTTATGAGATCGGTCGTATATATAGTCTATATCCCCCACAACCGATTGTTCAGATAAGGAACTTTTCGTAATTACTGCCCTATTTTAAGAGCTAGAGGCTTCAAATTTCAGCGAATGCTTACGTATATAGCAAATATTGTTGTCTGAAAAAATCATAAAGATCGGTGGTATATATAGTATATATATGGTGGTATATATAGCATATATATATAGTATATATATATATATTTTCGCAAATTTTAGCCCCATTTTAATAGCTAGAAGCTTCAAATTTCACCGAATATTTACTTATATAGCATATATTGTTGTCTGAAAAAATCATAGAGATCGGTTGTATATATAGTATATATCTCATACAACCGATTGTTTAGATAAGAAACTTTTCGCAATTTCTACCCCATTTTAACAGCTATAAGCTTCAAATTTCACCGATTGCTTACGTATATAGCATATATTGTTGTCTGAAAAAATCATAGAGATCGGTTGTATATATAGTATATATCTCATACAACCGGTTGTTCAGATAAGAAACTTTTCGCAATTTCTACCCCATTTTAACAGCTATAAGCTTCAAATTTCTCTGATTGCTTACGTATATAGCATATATTGTTGTCTCAAAAAATCATAGAGATCGGTTCTATATATAGTATATATCTCATACAACCGATTGTTCAGATAAGAAACTTTTCGCAATTTCTACCCCATTTTAACAGCTAGAAGCTTCAAATTTCACCAACTGCTTACGTGTATAGCATATATTGATGTCTGAAAAAATCATTGAGATCGGTGATATACATAGTATATATCTCATACAACCGATTGTTCAGATAAGAAACTTTGCGCAATTTCTGCCCCGTTTTAACAGTTAGAAGCTTCAAATTTCACAAAATGCTTTCGTATATAGCATATATTGTTGTCTGAAAAAATCATAGAGATCGGTGGTATATATATTATATACTTCATATAAACTGTCATATTGACCCCTTTTTTACGGCTAGAAGCTTCAAGATTCATCAAATTTCATCAAATAGTTACGTTTACGTCATATATTTTTGAAATACGTGATTCGTAGCCATAGTTTTTACATGCAGACCACAAAAAACGTGAAGCTTTGCATCCTCACACAGATTACCTACCTATTTTTATACCTTTCATGAAAATGAAATGGTATATTAAGTTCGTCACGAAACCGAAAATTGTAAGTCCTTAAAGGAAAATAGATAGACCCACCATTAAGTATACCGAAATAATCAGGTTGAAGATCTGAGTTGTTTTAGCCATGTCCGTCTGTCCGTCTGTCCGTCTGTCCGTCTGTCCGTCTGTCCGTCTGTCTGTTTGTATGCAAACTAGTCCCTCAATTTTTGAGATATCTTGATAAAATTTGGTGAGCAGGTGTATTTGGGTGTCCGATTAGACATTTGTCGGAACCGACCGGATCGGACCACTATAGCATATATCCTCCATACGACCGATTTTTCAGAAAAAGAGGATTTTTGTAATATCTTACCCAATTTAACAGATTGAAGCTTCAAACTTCACCATATACTTTCGTATATTGAACATATTGTTGCCTGAAAAAATTTATGAGATCGGTCGTATATATAGTATATATCCCCCACAACCGATTGTTCAGATAAGGAACTTTTCGTAATTACTGCCCTATTTTAAGAGCTAGAGGCTTCAAATTTCAGCGAATGCTTACGTATATAGCATATATTGTTGTCTGAAAAAATCATAAAGATCGGTGGTATATATAGTATATATATGGTGGTATATATAGCATATATATATAGTATATATATATATATTTTCGCAAATTTTAGCCCCATTTTAATAGCTAGAAGCTTCAAATTTCACCGAATATTTACTTATATAGCATATATTGTTGTCTGAAAAAATCATAGAGATCGGTTGTATATATAGTATATATCTCATACAACCGATTGTTCAGATAAGAAACTTTTCGCAATTTCTACCCCATTTTAACAGCTATAAGCTTCAAATTTCACCGATTGCTTACGTATATAGCATATATTGTTGTCTGAAAAAATCATAGAGATCGGTTGTATATATAGTATATATCTCATACAACCGATTGTTCAGATAAGAAACTTTTCGCAATTTCTACCCCATTTTAACAGCTATAAGCTTCAAATTTCACTGATTGCTTACGTATATAGCATATATTGTTGTCTCAAAAAATCATAGAGATCGGTTCTATATATAGTATATATCTCATACAACCGATTGTTCAGATAAGAAACTTTTCGCAATTTCTACCCCATTTTAACAGCTAGAAGCTTCAAATTTCACCAACTGCTTACGTGTATAGCATATATTGATGTCTGAAAAAATCATTGAGATCGGTGATATACATAGTATATATCTCATACAACCGATTGTTCAGATAAGAAACTTTGCGCAATTTCTGCCCCGTTTTAACAGTTAGAAGCTTCAAATTTCACAAAATGCTTTCGTATATAGCATATATTGTTGTCTGAAAAAATCATAGAGATCGGTGGTATATATATTATATACTTCATATAAACTGTCATATTGACCCCTTTTTTACGGCTAGAAGCTTCAAGATTCATCAAATTTCATCAAATAGTTACGTTTACGTCATATATTTTTGAAATACGTGATTCGTAGCCATAGTTTTTACATGCAGACCACAAAAAACGTGAAGCTTTGCATCCTCACACAGATTACCTACCTATTTTTATACCTTTCATGAAAATGAAATGGTATATTAAGTTCGTCACGAAACCGAAAATTGTAAGTCCTTAAAGGAAAATAGATAGACCCACCATTAAGTATACCGAAATAATCAGGTTGAAGAGCTGAGTTGTTTTAGCCATGTCCGTCTGTCCGTCTGTCCGTCTGTCCGTCTGTCCGTCTGTCTGTTTGTATGCAAACTAGTCCCTCAATTTTTGAGATATCTTGATAAAATTTGGTGAGCAGGTGTATTTGGGTGTCCGATTAGACATTTGTCGGAACCGACCGGATCGGACCACTATAGCATATATCCTCCATACGACCGATTTTTCAGAAAAAGAGGATTTTTGTAATATCTTACCCAATTTAACAGATTGAAGCTTCAAACTTCACCATATACTTTCGTATATTGAACATATTGTTGCCTGAAAAAATTTATGAGATCGGTCGTATATATAGTATATATCCCCCACAACCGATTGTTCAGATAAGGAACTTTTCGTAATTACTGCCCTATTTTAAGAGCTAGAGGCTTCAAATTTCAGCGAATGCTTACGTATATAGCATATATTGTTGTCTGAAAAAATCATAAAGATCGGTGGTATATATAGTATATATATGGTGGTATATATAGCATATATATATAGTATATATATATATTTTTTCGCAAATTTTAGCCCCATTTTAATAGCTAGAAGCTTCAAATTTCACCGAATATTTACTTATATAGCATATATTGTTGTCTGAAAAAATCATAGAGATCGGTTGTATATATAGTATATATCTCATACAACCGATTGTTCAGATAAGAAACTTTTCGCAATTTCTACCCCATTTTAACAGCTATAAGCTTCAAATTTCACCGATTGCTTACGTATATAGCATATATTGTTGTCTGAAAAAATCATAGAGATCGGTTGTATATATAGTATATATCTCATACAACCGATTGTTCAGATAAGAAACTTTTCGCAATTTCTACCCCATTTTAACAGCTATAAGCTTCAAATTTCACTGATTGCTTACGTATATAGCATATATTGTTGTCTCAAAAAATCATAGAGATCGGTTCTATATATAGTATATATCTCATACAACCGATTGTTCAGATAAGAAACTTTTCGCAATTTCTACCCCATTTTAACAGCTAGAAGCTTAAAATTTCACCAACTGCTTACGTGTATAGCATATATTGATGTCTGAAAAAATCATTGAGATCGGTGATATACATAGTATATATCTCATACAACCGATTGTTCAGATAAGAAACTTTGCGCAATTTCTGCCCCGTTTTAACAGTTAGAAGCTTCAAATTTCACAAAATGCTTTCGTATATAGCATATATTGTTGTCTGAAAAAATCATAGAGATCGGTGGTATATATATTATATACTTCATATAAACTGTCATATTGACCCCTTTTTTACGGCTAGAAGCTTCAAGATTCATCAAATTTCATCAAATAGTTACGTTTACGTCATATATTTTTGAAATACGTGATTCGTAGCCATAGTTTTTACATGCAGACCACAAAAAACGTGAAGCTTTGCATCCTCACACAGATTACCTACCTATTTTTATACCTTTCATGAAAATGAAATGGTATATTAAGTTCGTCACGAAACCGAAAATTGTAAGTCCTTAAAGGAAAATAGATAGACCCACCATTAAGTATACCGAAATAATCAGGTTGAAGAGCTGAGTTGTTTTAGCCATGTCCGTCTGTCCGTCTGTCCGTCTGTCCGTCTGTCCGTCTGTCTGTTTGTATGCAAACTAGTCCCTCAATTTTTGAGATATCTTGATAAAATTTGGTGAGCAGGTGTATTTGGGTGTCCGATTAGACATTTGTCGGAACCGACCGGATCGGACCACTATAGCATATATCCTCCATACGACCGATTTTTCAGAAAAAGAGGATTTTTGTAATATCTTACCCAATTTAACAGATTGAAGCTTCAAACTTCACCATATACTTTCGTATATTGAACATATTGTTGCCTGAAAAAATTTATGAGATCGGTCGTATATATAGTATATATCCCCCACAACCGATTGTTCAGATAAGGAACTTTTCGTAATTACTGCCCTATTTTAAGAGCTAGAGGCTTCAAATTTCAGCGAATGCTTACGTATATAGCATATATTGTTGTCTGAAAAAATCATAAAGATCGGTGGTATATATAGTATATATATGGTGGTATATATAGCATATATATATAGTATATATATATATATTTTCGCAAATTTTAGCCCCATTTTAATAGCTAGAAGCTTCAAATTTCACCGAATATTTACTTATATAGCATATATTGTTGTCTGAAAAAATCATAGAGATCGGTTGTATATATAGTATATATCTCATACAACCGATTGTTCAGATAAGAAACTTTTCGCAATTTCTACCCCATTTTAACAGCTATAAGCTTCAAATTTCACCGATTGCTTACGTATATAGCATATATTGTTGTCTGAAAAAATCATAGAGATCGGTTGTATATATAGTATATATCTCATACAACCGATTGTTCAGATAAGAAACTTTTCGCAATTTCTACCCCATTTTAACAGCTATAAGCTTCAAATTTCACTGATTGCTTACGTATATAGCATATATTGTTGTCTCAAAAAATCATAGAGATCGGTTCTATATATAGTATATATCTCATACAACCGATTGTTCAGATAAGAAACTTTTCGCAATTTCTACCCCATTTTAACAGCTAGAAGCTTCAAATTTCACCAACTGCTTACGTGTATAGCATATATTGATGTCTGAAAAAATCATTGAGATCGGTGATATACATAGTATATATCTCATACAACCGATTGTTCAGATAAGAAACTTTGCGCAATTTCTGCCCCGTTTTAACAGTTAGAAGCTTCAAATTTCACAAAATGCTTTCGTATATAGCATATATTGTTGTCTGAAAAAATCATAGAGATCGGTGGTATATATATTATATACTTCATATAAACTGTCATATTGACCCCTTTTTTACGGCTAGAAGCTTCAAGATTCATCAAATTTCATCAAATAGTTACGTTTACGTCATATATTTTTGAAATACGTGATTCGTAGCCATAGTTTTTACATGCAGACCACAAAAAACGTGAAGCTTTGCATCCTCACACAGATTACCTACCTATTTTTATACCTTTCATGAAAATGAAATGGTATATTAAGTTCGTCACGAAACCGAAAATTGTAAGTCCTTAAAGGAAAATAGATAGACCCACCATTAAGTATACCGAAATAATCAGGTTGAAGAGCTGAGTTGTTTTAGCCATGTCCGTCTGTCCGTCTGTCCGTCTGTCCGTCTGTCCGTCTGTCTGTTTGTATGCAAACTAGTCCCTCAATTTTTGAGATATCTTGATAAAATTTGGTGAGCAGGTGTATTTGGGTGTCCGATTAGACATTTGTCGGAACCGACCGGATCGGACCACTATAGCATATATCCTCCATACGACCGATTTTTCAGAAAAAGAGGATTTTTGTAATATCTTACCCAATTTAACAGATTGAAGCTTCAAACTTCACCATATACTTTCGTATATTGAACATATTGTTGCCTGAAAAAATTTATGAGATCGGTCGTATATATAGTATATATCCCCCACAACCGATTGTTCAGATAAGGAACTTTTCGTAATTACTGCCCTATTTTAAGAGCTAGAGGCTTCAAATTTCAGCGAATGCTTACGTATATAGCATATATTGTTGTCTGAAAAAATCATAAAGATCGGTGGTATATATAGTATATATATGGTGGTATATATAGCATATATATATAGTATATATATATATATTTTCGCAAATTTTAGCCCCATTTTAATAGCTAGAAGCTTCAAATTTCACCGAATATTTACTTATATAGCATATATTGTTGTCTGAAAAAATCATAGAGATCGGTTGTATATATAGTATATATCTCATACAACCGATTGTTCAGATAAGAAACTTTTCGCAATTTCTACCCCATTTTAACAGCTATAAGCTTCAAATTTCACCGATTGCTTACGTATATAGCATATATTGTTGTCTGAAAAAATCATAGAGATCGGTTGTATATATAGTATATATCTCATACAACCGATTGTTCAGATAAGAAACTTTTCGCAATTTCTACCCCATTTTAACAGCTATAAGCTTCAAATTTCACTGATTGCTTACGTATATAGCATATATTGTTGTCTCAAAAAATCATAGAGATCGGTTCTATATATAGTATATATCTCATACAACCGATTGTTCAGATAAGAAACTTTTCGCAATTTCTACCCCATTTTAACAGCTAGAAGCTTCAAATTTCACCAACTGCTTACGTGTATAGCATATATTGATGTCTGAAAAAATCATTGAGATCGGTGATATACATAGTATATATCTCATACAACCGATTGTTCAGATAAGAAACTTTGCGCAATTTCTGCCCCGTTTTAACAGTTAGAAGCTTCAAATTTCACAAAATGCTTTCGTATATAGCATATATTGTTGTCTGAAAAAATCATAGAGATCGGTGGTATATATATTATATACTTCATATAAACTGTCATATTGACCCCTTTTTTACGGCTAGAAGCTTCAAGATTCATCAAATTTCATCAAATAGTTACGTTTACGTCATATATTTTTGAAATACGTGATTCGTAGCCATAGTTTTTACATGCAGACCACAAAAAACGTGAAGCTTTGCATCCTCACACAGATTACCTACCTATTTTTATACCTTTCATGAAAATGAAATGGTATATTAAGTTCGTCACGAAACCGAAAATTGTAAGTCCTTAAAGGAAAATAGATAGACCCACCATTAAGTATACCGAAATAATCAGGTTGAAGAGCTGAGTTGTTTTAGCCATGTCCGTCTGTCCGTCTGTCCGTCTGTCCGTCTGTCTGTTTGTATGCAAACTAGTCCCTCAATTTTTGAGATATCTTGATAAAATTTGGTGAGCAGGTGTATTTGGGTGTCCGATTAGACATTTGTCGGAACCGACCGGATCGGACCACTATAGCATATATCCTCCATACGACCGATTTTTCAGAAAAAGAGGATTTTTGTAATATCTTACCCAATTTAACAGATTGAAGCTTCAAACTTCACCATATACTTTCGTATATTGAACATATTGTTGCCTGAAAAAATTTATGAGATCGGTCGTATATATAGTATATATCCCCCACAACCGATTGTTCAGATAAGGAACTTTTCGTAATTACTGCCCTATTTTAAGAGCTAGAGGCTTCAAATTTCAGCGAATGCTTACGTATATAGCATATATTGTTGTCTGAAAAAATCATAAAGATCGGTGGTATATATAGTATATATATGGTGGTATATATAGCATATATATATAGTATATATATATATATTTTCGCAAATTTTAGCCCCATTTTAATAGCTAGAAGCTTCAAATTTCACCGAATATTTACTTATATAGCATATATTGTTGTCTGAAAAAATCATAGAGATCGGTTGTATATATAGTATATATCTCATACAACCGATTGTTCAGATAAGAAACTTTTCGCAATTTCTACCCCATTTTAACAGCTATAAGCTTCAAATTTCACCGATTGCTTACGTATATAGCATATATTGTTGTCTGAAAAAATCATAGAGATCGGTTGTATATATAGTATATATCTCATACAACCGATTGTTCAGATAAGAAACTTTTCGCAATTTCTACCCCATTTTAACAGCTATAAGCTTCAAATTTCACTGATTGCTTACGTATATAGCATATATTGTTGTCTCAAAAAATCATAGAGATCGGTTCTATATATAGTATATATCTCATACAACCGATTGTTCAGATAAGAAACTTTTCGCAATTTCTACCCCATTTTAACAGCTAGAAGCTTCAAATTTCACCAACTGCTTACGTGTATAGCATATATTGATGTCTGAAAAAATCATTGAGATCGGTGATATACATAGTATATATCTCATACAACCGATTGTTCAGATAAGAAACTTTGCGCAATTTCTGCCCCGTTTTAACAGTTAGAAGCTTCAAATTTCACAAAATGCTTTCGTATATAGCATATATTGTTGTCTGAAAAAATCATAGAGATCGGTGGTATATATATTATATACTTCATATAAACTGTCATATTGACCCCTTTTTTACGGCTAGAAGCTTCAAGATTCATCAAATTTCATCAAATAGTTACGTTTACGTCATATATTTTTGAAATACGTGATTCGTAGCCATAGTTTTTACATGCAGACCACAAAAAACGTGAAGCTTTGCATCCTCACACAGATTACCTACCTATTTTTATACCTTTCATGAAAATGAAATGGTATATTAAGTTCGTCACGAAACCGAAAATTGTAAGTCCTTAAAGGAAAATAGATAGACCCACCATTAAGTATACCGAAATAATCAGGTTGAAGAGCTGAGTTGTTTTAGCCATGTCCGTCTGTCCGTCTGTCCGTCTGTCCGTCTGTCCGTCTGTCTGTTTGTATGCAAACTAGTCCCTCAATTTTTGAGATATCTTGATAAAATTTGGTGAGCAGGTGTATTTGGGTATCCGATTAGACATTTGTCGGAACCGACCGGATCGGACCACTAGGTATAGCATATATCCTCCATACGACCGATTTTTCAGAAAAAGAGGATTTTTGTAATATCTTACCCAATTTAACAGATTGAAGCTTCAAACTTCACCATATACTTTCGTATATTGAACATATTGTTGCCTGAAAAAATTTATGAGATCGGTCGTATATATAGTATATATCCCCCACAACCGATTGTTCAGATAAGGAACTTTTCGTAATTACTGCCCTATTTTAAGAGCTAGAGGCTTCAAATTTCAGCGAATGCTTACGTATATAGCATATATTGTTGTCTGAAAAAATCATAAAGATCGGTGGTATATATAGTATATATATGGTGGTATATATAGCATATATATATAGTATATATATATATATTTTCGCAAATTTTAGCCCCATTTAAATAGCTAGAAGCTTCAAATTTCACCGAATATTTACTTATATAGCATATATTGTTGTCTGAAAAAATCATAGAGATCGGTTGTATATATAGTATATATCTCATACAACCGATTGTTCAGATAAGAAACTTTTCGCAATTTCTACCCCATTTTAACAGCTATAAGCTTCAAATTTCACCGATTGCTTACGTATATAGCATATATTGTTGTCTGAAAAAATCATAGAGATCGGTTGTATATATAGTATATATCTCATACAACCGATTGTTCAGATAAGAAACTTTTCGCAATTTCTACCCCATTTTAACAGCTATAAGCTTCAAATTTCACTGATTGCTTACGTATATAGCATATATTGTTGTCTCAAAAAATCATAGAGATCGGTTCTATATATAGTATATATCTCATACAACCGATTGTTCAGATAAGAAACTTTTCGCAATTTCTACCCCATTTTAACAGCTAGAAGCTTCAAATTTCACCAACTGCTTACGTGTATAGCATATATTGATGTCTGAAAAAATCATTGAGATCGGTGATATACATAGTATATATCTCATACAACCGATTGTTCAGATAAGAAACTTTGCGCAATTTCTGCCCCGTTTTAACAGTTAGAAGCTTCAAATTTCACAAAATGCTTTCGTATATAGCATATATTGTTGTCTGAAAAAATCATAGAGATCGGTGGTATATATATTATATACTTCATATAAACTGTCATATTGACCCCTTTTTTACGGCTAGAAGCTTCAAGATTCATCAAATTTCATCAAATAGTTACGTTTACGTCATATATTTTTGAAATACGTGATTCGTAGCCATAGTTTTTACATGCAGACCACAAAAAACGTGAAGCTTTGCATCCTCACACAGATTACCTACCTATTTTTATACCTTTCATGAAAATGAAATGGTATATTAAGTTCGTCACGAAACCGAAAATTGTAAGTCCTTAAAGGAAAATAGATAGACCCACCATTAAGTATACCGAAATAATCAGGTTGAAGAGCTGAGTTGTTTTAGCCATGTCCGTCTGTCCGTCTGTCCGTCTGTCCGTCTGTCCATCTGTCCGTCTGTCTGTTTGTATGCAAACTAGTCCCTCAATTTTTGAGATATCTTGATAAAATTTGGTGAGCAGGTGTATTTGGGTGTCCGATTAGACATTTGTCGGAACCGACCGGATCGGACCACTATAGCATATATCCTCCATACGACCGATTTTTCAGAAAAAGAGGATTTTTGTAATATCTTACCCAATTTAACAGATTGAAGCTTCAAACTTCACCATATACTTTCGTATATTGAACATATTGTTGCCTGAAAAAATTTATGAGATCGGTCGTATATATAGTATATATCCCCCACAACCGATTGTTCAGATAAGGAACTTTTCGTAATTACTGCCCTATTTTAAGAGCTAGAGGCTTCAAATTTCAGCGAATGCTTACGTATATAGCATATATTGTTGTCTGAAAAAATCATAAAGATCGGTGGTATATATAGTATATATATGGTGGTATATATAGCATATATATATAGTATATATATATATATTTTCGCAAATTTTAGCCCCATTTTAATAGCTAGAAGCTTCAAATTTCACCGAATATTTACTTATATAGCATATATTGTTGTCTGAAAAAATCATAGAGATCGGTTGTATATATAGTATATATCTCATACAACCGATTGTTCAGATAAGAAACTTTTCGCAATTTCTACCCCATTTTAACAGCTATAAGCTTCAAATTTCACCGATTGCTTACGTATATAGCATATATTGTTGTCTGAAAAAATCATAGAGATCGGTTGTATATATAGTATATATCTCATACAACCGATTGTTCAGATAAGAAACTTTTCGCAATTTCTACCCCATTTTAACAGCTATAAGCTTCAAATTTCACTGATTGCTTACGTATATAGCATATATTGTTGTCTCAAAAAATCATAGAGATCGGTTCTATATATAGTATATATCTCATACAACCGATTGTTCAGATAAGAAACTTTTCGCAATTTCTACCCCATTTTAACAGCTAGAAGCTTCAAATTTCACCAACTGCTTACGTGTATAGCATATATTGATGTCTGAAAAAATCATTGAGATCGGTGATATACATAGTATATATCTCATACAACCGATTGTTCAGATAAGAAACTTTGCGCAATTTCTGCCCCGTTTTAACAGTTAGAAGCTTCAAATTTCACAAAATGCTTTCGTATATAGCATATATTGTTGTCTGAAAAAATCATAGAGATCGGTGGTATATATATTATATACTTCATATAAACTGTCATATTGACCCCTTTTTTACGGCTAGAAGCTTCAAGATTCATCAAATTTCATCAAATAGTTACGTTTACGTCATATATTTTTGAAATACGTGATTCGTAGCCATAGTTTTTACATGCAGACCACAAAAAACGTGAAGCTTTGCATCCTCACACAGATTACCTACCTATTTTTATACCTTTCATGAAAATGAAATGGTATATTAAGTTCGTCACGAAACCGAAAATTGTAAGTCCTTAAAGGAAAATAGATAGACCCACCATTAAGTATACCGAAATAATCAGGTTGAAGAGCTGAGTTGTTTTAGCCATGTCCGTCTGTCCGTCTGTCCGTCTGTCCGTCTGTCTGTTTGTATGCAAACTAGTCCCTCAATTTTTGAGATATCTTGATAAAATTTGGTGAGCAGGTGTATTTGGGTGTCCGATTAGACATTTGTCGGAACCGACCGGATCGGACCACTATAGCATATATCCTCCATACGACCGATTTTTCAGAAAAAGAGGATTTTTGTAATATCTTACCCAATTTAACAGATTGAAGCTTCAAACTTCACCATATACTTTCGTATATTGAACATATTGTTGCCTGAAAAAATTTATGAGATCGGTCGTATATATAGTATATATCCCCCACAACCGATTGTTCAGATAAGGAACTTTTCGTAATTACTGCCCTATTTTAAGAGCTAGAGGCTTCAAATTTCAGCGAATGCTTACGTATATAGCATATATTGTTGTCTGAAAAAATCATAAAGATCGGTGGTATATATAGTATATATATGGTGGTATATATAGCATATATATATAGTATATATATATATATTTTCGCAAATTTTAGCCCCATTTTAATAGCTAGAAGCTTCAAATTTCACCGAATATTTACTTATATAGCATATATTGTTGTCTGAAAAAATCATAGAGATCGGTTGTATATATAGTATATATCTCATACAACCGATTGTTCAGATAAGAAACTTTTCGCAATTTCTACCCCATTTTAACAGCTATAAGCTTCAAATTTCACCGATTGCTTACGTATATAGCATATATTGTTGTCTGAAAAAATCATAGAGATCGGTTGTATATATAGTATATATCTCATACAACCGATTGTTCAGATAAGAAACTTTTCGCAATTTCTACCCCATTTTAACAGCTATAAGCTTCAAATTTCACTGATTGCTTACGTATATAGCATATATTGTTGTCTCAAAAAATCATAGAGATCGGTTCTATATATAGTATATATCTCATACAACCGATTGTTCAGATAAGAAACTTTTCGCAATTTCTACCCCATTTTAACAGCTAGAAGCTTCAAATTTCACCAACTGCTTACGTGTATAGCATATATTGATGTCTGAAAAAATCATTGAGATCGGTGATATACATAGTATATATCTCATACAACCGATTGTTCAGATAAGAAACTTTGCGCAATTTCTGCCCCGTTTTAACAGTTAGAAGCTTCAAATTTCACAAAATGCTTTCGTATATAGCATATATTGTTGTCTGAAAAAATCATAGAGATCGGTGGTATATATATTATATACTTCATATAAACTGTCATATTGACCCCTTTTTTACGGCTAGAAGCTTCAAGATTCATCAAATTTCATCAAATAGTTACGTTTACGTCATATATTTTTGAAATACGTGATTCGTAGCCATAGTTTTTACATGCAGACCACAAAAAACGTGAAGCTTTGCATCCTCACACAGATTACCTACCTATTTTTTATTTTATATTTATCTTAAAAATCGTTTAGATATGTTCAAATTTCACCAAATGCTTACGTGTATAGCATATATTATTGTCTGAGAAAATCATAGATACCGGTGGTATATATAGTATATATCCCATACAACCGATTGTTCAGATAAGAAACTTTGCGCAATTTCTTTCCCATTTTAACAGTTATAAGCTTCAAATTTCACCGATTGCTTACGTATATAGTATGTATTGTTGTGTCAAAAAATCATAGAGATCGGTGATATATATAATATATATATGATGGTATATATAGTATATATATATAGTATATATATATTTTTTTTACGATTTCGGCCCCATTTTAACAGCTAGAAGCTTCAAATTTCACCAACTGCTTACGTGTATAGCATATATTGATGTCTGAAAAAATCATTGAGATCGGTGGTACACATAGTATATATCTCATACAACCGATTGTTCAGATAAGAAACTTTGCGCAATTTCTGCCCCATTTTAACAGTTAGAAGCTTCAAATTTCACAAAATGCTTACGTATATAGCATATATTGTTGTCTGAAAAAATCATAGAGATCGGTCGTATATATATTATATACTTCATATAAACTGTCATTTTGACCCCTTTTTTACGGCTAGAATCTTCAAAATTCATCAAATTTGATCAAATAGTTACGTTTTCGTCATATATTTTTGAAATACGTGATTCGTAGTCATAGTTTTTACACGCAGACCACAAAAAACCTGAAACTTTGCATCCTCACACAAAGTACCTACCCGTTTTTATACTCAGTTGAGCAGAGCTCACAGAGTATATTAAGTTTGATTGGATAACGGTTGGTTGTACATATATAAAGGAATCGAGATAGATATAGACTTCCATATATCAAAATAATCAGGATCGAAAAAAAATTTGATTGAGCCATGTCCGTCCGTCCGTCCGTCCGTCCGTCCGTCCGTCCGTCCGTCCGTCCGTTAACACGATAACTTGAGTAAATTTTGAGGTATCTTGATGAAATTTGGTATGCAGGTTCCTGAGCACTCATCTCAGATCGCTATTTAAAATGAACGATATCGGACTATAACCACGCCCACTTTTTCGATATCGAAAATTTCGAAAAACCGAAAAAGTGCGATAATTCATTACAAAAGACAGATAAAGCGACGAAACTTGGTAGATGGGTTGACGTTATGACGCAGAATAGAAAATTAGTAATATTTTGGACAATGGGCGTGGCACCGCCCACTTTTACAAGAAGGTAATTTAAAAGTTTTGCAAGCTGTAATTTGGCAGTCGTTGAAGATATCATGATGAAATTTGGCAGGAACGTTACTACTATTACTCTATATGTGCTAAATAAAAATTAGCAAAATTGGATGAAGAACACGCCCACTTTTTAAAAAAAAAAATTTTTAAATTCAAATTTTAACAAAAAATTTAATATCTTTACTGTATATAAGTAAATTAAGTCAAAATTCAACTCCAGTAATAATATGATGCAACAAAATACAAAAATAAAAGAAAATTTCAAAATGGGCGTGGCTCCGCCCATTTTCATTTAGTTTGTCTAGAATACTTTTATTGCCATAAGTCGAACAAAAATTTACCAATCCTTCTCAAATTTGGTAGGAGCATAGATTCTATGACGGTAACTGTTCTCTGTGAAAATGGGCGAAATCGGTGGAAGCCACGCCCAGTTCTTATACACAGTCCACCGTCTGTCCTTCCGCTCGGCCGTTAACACAATAACTTGAGCAAAATCCGATATATCTTTACTAAACTTAGCTCACGTACTTACCTGAACTCACTTTTTCTTGGTATAGAAAATGGGCGAAATCTGACCATAACCACGCCCACTTTATCGATATCGAAAATTACGAAAAATGAAAAAAATGCCATAATTCTATACCAAATACGAAAAAAGGGATGAAACATGGTAACTGGATTGGTTTGTTGACGCAAAATATAATTTTGGAAAAACTTTGTAAAATGGGTGTGACACCTACCATATTAAGTAGAAGAAAATGAAAAAGTTCTACAAGGCGAAATCAACAGCCCTTGGAATCTTGGCAGGAATACTGTTAGTGGTATTGCATATATAAATAAATTAGCAGTACCCGACAGATGATTTTCTGGATCACCTGGTCCACATTTTGGTCGATATCGCGAGAACGCCTTCACATATACATCTAATACCTTTAATTTGATATCCATATCGTACAAAAACATACCAGAGTCACCCCTGTCCCACCCTAATGGCGATATCTCGAAAAGGCGTCCACCTATAGACCTAATGCCCACTCCCTATTAAAATGCTCAGTAACACCTTTCGTTTGATACCCATATCGTACAAACATTCTAGAGTCACCCCTGGCCCACCCTAATGGCGATATCTCGAAAAGGCGTCCACCCATAGACCTAGTGTCCACTCCCTCTTAAAATGCTCAGTAACACCTTTCGTTTGATACACATATCGTACAAACATTCTAGAGTCACCCCTGGCCCACCCTTATGGCGATATCTCGAAAAGGCGTCCACCTATAGCCCTAATGCCCACTCCCTCTTAAAATGCTCAGTAACACCTTTCGTTTGATACCCATATCGTACAAACATTCTAGAGTCACACCTGGCCCACCCTAATGGCGATATTTCGAAAAGGCGTCCACCTATAGAACTAAGGATTACTCCCTTTTAAAATACTCATTACCACCTTTCATTTGATACCCATATCGTACAAACACATTCTGGAGTCACCCTGGCCCACCCTAATGGCGATATCTCGAAAAGGCGTCCACCTATAGGCCTATTATCCACTCCCTCTTAAAATGCTCAGTAACACCTTTCGTTTGATACCCATATCGTACAAACATTCTAGAGTCACCCCTGGCCACCCTAATGGCGATATCTCGAAAAGGCGTCCACCTATAGACCTAATGTCCACTCCCTCTTAAAATGCTCAGTAACACCTTTCGTTTGATACCCATATCGTACAAACATTCTAGAGTCACCCCTGTCCCACCCTAATGGCGATATCTCGAAAAGGCGTCCACCTATAGACCTAATGCCCACTCCCTCTTAAAATGCTCAGTAACACCTTTCGTTTGATACCCATATCGTACAAACATTCTAGAGTCACACCTGGCCCACCCTAATGGCGATATCTCGAAAAGGCGTCCACCTATAGAACTAAGGATTACTCCCTTTTAAAATACTCATTACCACCTTTCATTTGATACCCATATCGTACACACACATTCTAGAGTAACCCTGGCCCACCCTAATGACGATATCTCGAAAAGGCGTCCACCTATAGACCCCATGCCCACTCCCTCTTAAAATGCTCAGTAACACCTTTCGTTTGATACCCATACCGTACAAACATTCTAGAGTCACCCCTGGCCCACCCTAATGGCGATATCTCGAAAAGGCGTCCACCCATAGACCTAGTGTCCACTCCCTCTTAAAATGCTCAGTAACACCTTTCGTTTGATACACATATCGTACAAACATTCTAGAGTCACCCCTGGCCCACCCTTATGGCGATATCTCGAAAAGGCGTCCACCTATAGACCTAATGCCCACTCCCTCTTAAAATGCTCAGTAACACCTTTCGTTTGATGCACATATCGTACAAACACATTCTAGAGTCACCCCTGGCCCACCCTAATGACGATATCTCGAAAAGGCGTCCACCTATAGACCCCATGCCCACTCCCTCTTAAAATGCTCAGTAACACCTTTCGTTTGATACCCATACCGTACAAACATTCTAGAGTCACCCCTGGCCCACCCTAATGGCGATATCTCGAAAAGGCGTCCACCTATAGACCTAATGCCCACTCCCTATTAAAATGCTCAGTAACACCTTTCGTTTGATACCCATATCGTACAAACATTCTAGAGTCACCCCTGGCCCACCCTAATGGCGATATCTCGAAAAGGCGTCCACCCATAGACCTAGTGTCCACTCCCTCTTAAAATGCTCAGTAACACCTTTCGTTTGATACACATATCGTACAAACATTCTAGAGTCACCCCTGGCCCACCCTTATGGCGATATCTCGAAAAGGCGTCCACCTATAGACCTAATGCCCACTCCCTCTTAAAATGCTCAGTAACACCTTTCGTTTGATACCCATACCGTACAAACATTCTAGAGTCACCCTTGGTCCACCTTTATGGGGATATCTCGAAAAGGCGTCCACCTATAGAACTAAGGATTACTTCCTTTTAAAATACTCATTACCACCTTTCATTTGATACCCATATCGTACAAACACATTCTAGAGTCACCCTGGCCCACCCTAATGGCGATATCTCGAAAAGGCGTCCACCTATAGACCTAATGCCCACTCCCTCTTAAAATGCTCAGTAACACCTTTCGTTTGATACCCATATCGTACAAACATTCTAGAGTCACCCTTGGTCCACCTTTATGGCGATATCTCGAAAAGGCGTCCACCTATAGAACTAAGGATTACTCCCTTTTAAAATACTCCTTACCACCTTTCATTTGATACCCATATCGTTCAAACACATTCTAGAGTCACCCCTGGCCCACCCTAATGGCGATATCTCGAAAAGGCGTCCACCTATAGACCTAATGCCCACTCCCTCTTAAAATGCTCAGTAACACCTTTCGTTTGATACCCATATCGTACAAACATTCTAGAGTCACCCCTGGCCCACCCTAATGGCGATATCTCGAAAGGGCGTCCACCTATAGACCTAATGCCCACTCCCTCTTAGAATGCTCAGTAACACCTTTCGTTTGATGCACATATCGTACAAACACATTCTAGAGTCACCCCTGGCCCACCCTAATGACGATATCTCGAAAAGGCGTCCACCTATAGACCCCATGCCCACTCCCTCTTAAAATGCTCAGTAACACCTTTCGTTTGATACCCATACCGTACAAACATTCTAGAGTCACCCCTGGCCCACCCTAATGGCGATATCTCGAAAAGGCGTCCACCTATAGACCTAATGCCCACTCCCTCTTAAAATGCTCAGTAACACCTTTAATTTGATTCCCATATCGTACAAACACATTCTAGAGACACCCCTGGTCCACCTTTATGGCGATATCTTGAAACGGCGTCCACCTATGGAACTAAGGATCACTCCTTTTCAAAATACTCATTAACAGCTTTCATTTGATACCCATATCGTACAAACATATTCTAGAGTCACCCCTGGTCCACCTTTATGGCGATTTCTCGAAAAGGCGTTCACCTATAGAACTAAAGCCCATTCCCTTTTAAAATACTCATTACCACCTTTCATTTGATACCCATATCGTACAAACACATTATAGAATCACCCCTGGTCCACCTTAATGGGGACATCTCGAAAAGGCGTCCACCGATAGACCTAAGGCCCACTCCCTCTTAAAATGCTCAGTAACACCTTTCATTTGATACCCATATCGTACAAACAAATTCTAGAGTCAGCCCTGGTCCACCTTTATGGCGATATCCCTAAATGGCGTTCATCCATAGAACTATGGCCTACTCTCTCTTAAAATACTCTTTAATACCTTTCATTTGATACACATGTTATACAACCACATTCCAGGGTTACCCCAGATTGATTTTCCTTATTTTGTCTCCATAGCTCTCAACTGAGTATGTTATGTTCGGTTACACCCGAACTTAGCCTTCCTTACTTGTTTATTTTATATTTATCTTAAAAATCGTTAAGGTATGTAGATCTGTTCACTATATATTTCTTATCTTATACATCCGATTATTCGGAGATTACGAACGGGATAAGATTATTGTTCAGCCCCATTCATGAAAGGTATGAAGTCTTTGGCACAGCCGAAGACAGTCCCGTTCTTACTTGTTTATTTTATATTTATCTTAAAAATCGTTTAGATATGTTCAAATTTCACCAAATGCTTACGTGTATAGCATATATTATTGTCTGAGAAAATCATAGATACCGGTGGTATATATAGTATATATCCCATACAACCGATTGTTCAGATAAGAAACTTTGCGCAATTTCTTTCCCATTTTAACAGTTATAAGCTTCAAATTTCACCGATTGCTTACGTATATAGTATGTATTGTTGTGTCAAAAAATCATAGAGATCGGTGATATATATAATATATATATGATGGTATATATAGTATATATATATAGTATATATATATTTTTTTTACGATTTCGGCCCCATTTTAACAGCTAGAAGCTTCAAATTTCACCAACTGCTTACGTGTATAGCATATATTGATGTCTGAAAAAATCATTGAGATCGGTGGTACACATAGTATATATCTCATACAACCGATTGTTCAGATAAGAAACTTTGCGCAATTTCTGCCCCATTTTAACAGTTAGAAGCTTCAAATTTCACAAAATGCTTACGTATATAGCATATATTGTTGTCTGAAAAAATCATAGAGATCGGTCGTATATATATTATATACTTCATATAAACTGTCATTTTGACCCCTTTTTTACGGCTAGAATCTTCAAAATTCATCAAATTTGATCAAATAGTTACGTTTTCGTCATATATTTTTGAAATACGTGATTCGTAGTCATAGTTTTTACACGCAGACCACAAAAAACCTGAAACTTTGCATCCTCACACAAAGTACCTACCCGTTTTTATACCTTTCATGAAAATGAAATGGTATATTAAGTTCGTCACGAAACCGAAAATTGTAAGTCCTTAAAGGAAAATAGATAGACCCACCATTAAGTATACCGAAATAATCAGGTTGAAGAGCTGAGTTGTTTTAGCCATGTCCGTCTGTCCGTCTGTCCGTCTGTCCGTCTGTCCGTCTGTCTGTTTGTATGCAAACTAGTCCCTCAATTTTTGAGATATCTTGATAAAATTTGGTGAGCAGGTGTATTTGGGTGTCCGATTAGACATTTGTCGGAACCGACCGGATCGGACCACTATAGCATATATCCTCCATACGACCGATTTTTCAGAAAAAGAGGATTTTTGTAATATCTTACCCAATTTAACAGATTGAAGCTTCAAACTTCACCATATACTTTCGTATATTGAACATATTGTTGCCTGAAAAAATTTATGAGATCGGTCGTATATATAGTATATATCCCCCACAACCGATTGTTCAGATAAGGAACTTTTCGTAATTACTGCCCTATTTTAAGAGCTAGAGGCTTCAAATTTCAGCGAATGCTTACGTATATAGCATATATTGTTGTCTGAAAAAATCATAAAGATCGGTGGTATATATAGTATATATATGGTGGTATATATAGCATATATATATAGTATATATATATATATTTTCGCAAATTTTAGCCCCATTTTAATAGCTAGAAGCTTCAAATTTCACCGAATATTTACTTATATAGCATATATTGTTGTCTGAAAAAATCATAGAGATCGGTTGTATATATAGTATATATCTCATACAACCGATTGTTCAGATAAGAAACTTTTCGCAATTTCTACCCCATTTTAACAGCTATAAGCTTCAAATTTCACCGATTGCTTACGTATATAGCATATATTGTTGTCTGAAAAAATCATAGAGATCGGTTGTATATATAGTATATATCTCATACAACCGATTGTTCAGATAAGAAACTTTTCGCAATTTCTACCCCATTTTAACAGCTATAAGCTTCAAATTTCACTGATTGCTTACGTATATAGCATATATTGTTGTCTCAAAAAATCATAGAGATCGGTTCTATATATAGTATATATCTCATACAACCGATTGTTCAGATAAGAAACTTTTCGCAATTTCTACCCCATTTTAACAGCTAGAAGCTTCAAATTTCACCAACTGCTTACGTGTATAGCATATATTGATGTCTGAAAAAATCATTGAGATCGGTGATATACATAGTATATATCTCATACAACCGATTGTTCAGATAAGAAACTTTGCGCAATTTCTGCCCCGTTTTAACAGTTAGAAGCTTCAAATTTCACAAAATGCTTTCGTATATAGCATATATTGTTGTCTGAAAAAATCATAGAGATCGGTGGTATATATATTATATACTTCATATAAACTGTCATATTGACCCCTTTTTTACGGCTAGAAGCTTCAAGATTCATCAAATTTCATCAAATAGTTACGTTTACGTCATATATTTTTGAAATACGTGATTCGTAGCCATAGTTTTTACATGCAGACCACAAAAAACGTGAAGCTTTGCATCCTCACACAGATTACCTACCTATTTTTATACCTTTCATGAAAATGAAATGGTATATTAAGTTCGTCACGAAACCGAAAATTGTAAGTCCTTAAAGGAAAATAGATAGACCCACCATTAAGTATACCGAAATAATCAGGTTGAAGAGCTGAGTTGTTTTAGCCATGTCCGTCTGTCCGTCTGTCCGTCTGTCCGTCTGTCCGTCTGTCTGTTTGTATGCAAACTAGTCCCTCAATTTTTGAGATATCTTGATAAAATTTGGTGAGCAGGTGTATTTGGGTGTCCGATTAGACATTTGTCGGAACCGACCGGATCGGACCACTATAGCATATATCCTCCATACGACCGATTTTTCAGAAAAAGAGGATTTTTGTAATATCTTACCCAATTTAACAGATTGAAGCTTCAAACTTCACCATATACTTTCGTATATTGAACATATTGTTGCCTGAAAAAATTTATGAGATCGGTCGTATATATAGTATATATCCCCCACAACCGATTGTTCAGATAAGGAACTTTTCGTAATTACTGCCCTATTTTAAGAGCTAGAGGCTTCAAATTTCAGCGAATGCTTACGTATATAGCATATATTGTTGTCTGAAAAAATCATAAAGATCGGTGGTATATATAGTATATATATGGTGGTATATATAGCATATATATATAGTATATATATATATTTTTTCGCAAATTTTAGCCCCATTTTAATAGCTAGAAGCTTCAAATTTCACCGAATATTTACTTATATAGCATATATTGTTGTCTGAAAAAATCATAGAGATCGGTTGTATATATAGTATATATCTCATACAACCGATTGTTCAGATAAGAAACTTTTCGCAATTTCTACCCCATTTTAACAGCTATAAGCTTCAAATTTCACCGATTGCTTACGTATATAGCATATATTGTTGTCTGAAAAAATCATAGAGATCGGTTGTATATATAGTATATATCTCATACAACCGATTGTTCAGATAAGAAACTTTTCGCAATTTCTACCCCATTTTAACAGCTATAAGCTTCAAATTTCACTGATTGCTTACGTATATAGCATATATTGTTGTCTCAAAAAATCATAGAGATCGGTTCTATATATAGTATATATCTCATACAACCGATTGTTCAGATAAGAAACTTTTCGCAATTTCTACCCCATTTTAACAGCTAGAAGCTTCAAATTTCACCAACTGCTTACGTGTATAGCATATATTGATGTCTGAAAAAATCATTGAGATCGGTGATATACATAGTATATATCTCATACAACCGATTGTTCAGATAAGAAACTTTGCGCAATTTCTGCCCCGTTTTAACAGTTAGAAGCTTCAAATTTCACAAAATGCTTTCGTATATAGCATATATTGTTGTCTGAAAAAATCATAGAGATCGGTGGTATATATATTATATACTTCATATAAACTGTCATATTGACCCCTTTTTTACGGCTAGAAGCTTCAAGATTCATCAAATTTCATCAAATAGTTACGTTTACGTCATATATTTTTGAAATACGTGATTCGTAGCCATAGTTTTTACATGCAGACCACAAAAAACGTGAAGCTTTGCATCCTCACACAGATTACCTACCTATTTTTATACCTTTCATGAAAATGAAATGGTATATTAAGTTCGTCACGAAACCGAAAATTGTAAGTCCTTAAAGGAAAATAGATAGACCCACCATTAAGTATACCGAAATAATCAGGTTGAAGAGCTGAGTTGTTTTAGCCATGTCCGTCTGTCCGTCTGTCCGTCTGTCCGTCTGTCCGTCTGTCTGTTTGTATGCAAACTAGTCCCTCAATTTTTGAGATATCTTGATAAAATTTGGTGAGCAGGTGTATTTGGGTGTCCGATTAGACATTTGTCGGAACCGACCGGATCGGACCACTATAGCATATATCCTCCATACGACCGATTTTTCAGAAAAAGAGGATTTTTGTAATATCTTACCCAATTTAACAGATTGAAGCTTCAAACTTCACCATATACTTTCGTATATTGAACATATTGTTGCCTGAAAAAATTTATGAGATCGGTCGTATATATAGTATATATCCCCCACAACCGATTGTTCAGATAAGGAACTTTTCGTAATTACTGCCCTATTTTAAGAGCTAGAGGCTTCAAATTTCAGCGAATGCTTACGTATATAGCATATATTGTTGTCTGAAAAAATCATAAAGATCGGTGGTATATATAGTATATATATGGTGGTATATATAGCATATATATATAGTATATATATATATATTTTCGCAAATTTTAGCCCCATTTTAATAGCTAGAAGCTTCAAATTTCACCGAATATTTACTTATATAGCATATATTGTTGTCTGAAAAAATCATAGAGATCGGTTGTATATATAGTATATATCTCATACAACCGATTGTTCAGATAAGAAACTTTTCGCAATTTCTACCCCATTTTAACAGCTATAAGCTTCAAATTTCACCGATTGCTTACGTATATAGCATATATTGTTGTCTGAAAAAATCATAGAGATCGGTTGTATATATAGTATATATCTCATACAACCGATTGTTCAGATAAGAAACTTTTCGCAATTTCTACCCCATTTTAACAGCTATAAGCTTCAAATTTCACTGATTGCTTACGTATATAGCATATATTGTTGTCTCAAAAAATCATAGAGATCGGTTCTATATATAGTATATATCTCATACAACCGATTGTTCAGATAAGAAACTTTTCGCAATTTCTACCCCATTTTAACAGCTAGAAGCTTCAAATTTCACCAACTGCTTACGTGTATAGCATATATTGATGTCTGAAAAAATCATTGAGATCGGTGATATACATAGTATATATCTCATACAACCGATTGTTCAGATAAGAAACTTTGCGCAATTTCTGCCCCGTTTTAACAGTTAGAAGCTTCAAATTTCACAAAATGCTTTCGTATATAGCATATATTGTTGTCTGAAAAAATCATAGAGATCGGTGGTATATATATTATATACTTCATATAAACTGTCATATTGACCCCTTTTTTACGGCTAGAAGCTTCAAGATTCATCAAATTTCATCAAATAGTTACGTTTACGTCATATATTTTTGAAATACGTGATTCGTAGCCATAGTTTTTACATGCAGACCACAAAAAACGTGAAGCTTTGCATCCTCACACAGATTACCTACCTATTTTTATACCTTTCATGAAAATGAAATGGTATATTAAGTTCGTCACGAAACCGAAAATTGTAAGTCCTTAAAGGAAAATAGATAGACCCACCATTAAGTATACCGAAATAATCAGGTTGAAGAGCTGAGTTGTTTTAGCCATGTCCGTCTGTCCGTCTGTCCGTCTGTCCGTCTGTCTGTTTGTATGCAAACTAGTCCCTCAATTTTTGAGATATCTTGATAAAATTTGGTGAGCAGGTGTATTTGGGTGTCCGATTAGACATTTGTCGGAACCGACCGGATCGGACCACTATAGCATATATCCTCCATACGACCGATTTTTCAGAAAAAGAGGATTTTTGTAATATCTTACCCAATTTAACAGATTGAAGCTTCAAACTTCACCATATACTTTCGTATATTGAACATATTGTTGCCTGAAAAAATTTATGAGATCGGTCGTATATATAGTATATATCCCCCACAACCGATTGTTCAGATAAGGAACTTTTCGTAATTACTGCCCTATTTTAAGAGCTAGAGGCTTCAAATTTCAGCGAATGCTTACGTATATAGCATATATTGTTGTCTGAAAAAATCATAAAGATCGGTGGTATATATAGTATATATATGGTGGTATATATAGCATATATATATAGTATATATATATATATTTTCGCAAATTTTAGCCCCATTTTAATAGCTAGAAGCTTCAAATTTCACCGAATATTTACTTATATAGCATATATTGTTGTCTGAAAAAATCATAGAGATCGGTTGTATATATAGTATATATCTCATACAACCGATTGTTCAGATAAGAAACTTTTCGCAATTTCTACCCCATTTTAACAGCTATAAGCTTCAAATTTCACCGATTGCTTACGTATATAGCATATATTGTTGTCTGAAAAAATCATAGAGATCGGTTGTATATATAGTATATATCTCATACAACCGATTGTTCAGATAAGAAACTTTTCGCAATTTCTACCCCATTTTAACAGCTATAAGCTTCAAATTTCACTGATTGCTTACGTATATAGCATATATTGTTGTCTCAAAAAATCATAGAGATCGGTTCTATATATAGTATATATCTCATACAACCGATTGTTCAGATAAGAAACTTTTCGCAATTTCTACCCCATTTTAACAGCTAGAAGCTTCAAATTTCACCAACTGCTTACGTGTATAGCATATATTGATGTCTGAAAAAATCATTGAGATCGGTGATATACATAGTATATATCTCATACAACCGATTGTTCAGATAAGAAACTTTGCGCAATTTCTGCCCCGTTTTAACAGTTAGAAGCTTCAAATTTCACAAAATGCTTTCGTATATAGCATATATTGTTGTCTGAAAAAAATCATAGAGATCGGTGGTATATATATTATATACTTCATATAAACTGTCATATTGACCCCATTTTACGGCTAGAAGCTTCAAGATTCATCAAATTTCATCAAATAGTTACGTTTACGTCATATATTTTTGAAATACGTGATTCGTAGCCATAGTTTTTACATGCAGACCACAAAAAACGTGAAGCTTTGCATCCTCACACAGATTACCTACCTATTTTTATACCTTTCATGAAAATGAAATGGTATATTAAGTTCGTCACGAAACCGAAAATTGTAAGTCCTTAAAGGAAAATAGATAGACCCACCATTAAGTATACCGAAATAATCAAGTTGAAGAGCTGAGTTGTTTTAGCCATGTCCGTCTGTCCGTCTGTCCGTCTGTCCGTCTGTCTGTTTGTATGCAAACTAGTCCCTCAATTTTTGAGATATCTTGATAAAATTTGGTGAGCAGGTGTATTTGGGTGTCCGATTAGACATTTGTCGGAACCGACCGGATCGGACCACTATAGCATATATCCTCCATACGACCGATTTTTCAGAAAAAGAGGATTTTTGTAATATCTTACCCAATTTAACAGATTGAAGCTTCAAACTTCACCATATACTTTCGTATATTGAACATATTGTTGCCTGAAAAAATTTATGAGATCGGTCGTATATATAGTATATATCCCCCACAACCGATTGTTCAGATAAGGAACTTTTCGTAATTACTGCCCTATTTTAAGAGCTAGAGGCTTCAAATTTCAGCGAATGCTTACGTATATAGCATATATTGTTGTCTGAAAAAATCATAAAGATCGGTGGTATATATAGTATATATATGGTGGTATATATAGCATATATATATAGTATATATATATATATTTTCGCAAATTTTAGCCCCATTTTAATAGCTAGAAGCTTCAAATTTCACCGAATATTTACTTATATAGCATATATTGTTGTCTGAAAAAATCATAGAGATCGGTTGTATATATAGTATATATCTCATACAACCGATTGTTCAGATAAGAAACTTTTCGCAATTTCTACCCCATTTTAACAGCTATAAGCTTCAAATTTCACCGATTGCTTACGTATATAGCATATATTGTTGTCTGAAAAAATCATAGAGATCGGTTGTATATATAGTATATATCTCATACAACCGATTGTTCAGATAAGAAACTTTTCGCAATTTCTACCCCATTTTAACAGCTATAAGCTTCAAATTTCACTGATTGCTTACGTATATAGCATATATTGTTGTCTCAAAAAATCATAGAGATCGGTTCTATATATAGTATATATCTCATACAACCGATTGTTCAGATAAGAAACTTTTCGCAATTTCTACCCCATTTTAACAGCTAGAAGCTTCAAATTTCACCAACTGCTTACGTGTATAGCATATATTGATGTCTGAAAAAATCATTGAGATCGGTGATATACATAGTATATATCTCATACAACCGATTGTTCAGATAAGAAACTTTGCGCAATTTCTGCCCCGTTTTAACAGTTAGAAGCTTCAAATTTCACAAAATGCTTTCGTATATAGCATATATTGTTGTCTGAAAAAATCATAGAGATCGGTGGTATATATATTATATACTTCATATAAACTGTCATATTGACCCCTTTTTTACGGCTAGAAGCTTCAAGATTCATCAAATTTCATCAAATAGTTACGTTTACGTCATATATTTTTGAAATACGTGATTCGTAGCCATAGTTTTTACATGCAGACCACAAAAAACGTGAAGCTTTGCATCCTCACACAGATTACCTACCTATTTTTATACCTTTCATGAAAATGAAATGGTATATTAAGTTCGTCACGAAACCGAAAATTGTAAGTCCTTAAAGGAAAATAGATAGACCCACCATTAAGTATACCGAAATAATCAGGTTGAAGAGCTGAGTTGTTTTAGCCATGTCCGTCTGTCCGTCTGTCCGTCTGTCCGTCTGTCCGTCTGTCTGTTTGTATGCAAACTAGTCCCTCAATTTTTGAGATATCTTGATAAAATTTGGTGAGCAGGTGTATTTGGGTATCCGATTAGACATTTGTCGGAACCGACCGGATCGAACCACTAGGTATAGCATATATCCTCCATACGACCGATTTTTCAGAAAAAGAGGATTTTTGTAATATCTTACCCAATTTAACAGATTGAAGCTTCAAACTTCACCATATACTTTCGTATATTGAACATATTGTTGCCTGAAAAAATTTATGAGATCGGTCGTATATATAGTATATATCCCCCACAACCGATTGTTCAGATAAGGAACTTTTCGTAATTACTGCCCTATTTTAAGAGCTAGAGGCTTCAAATTTCAGCGAATGCTTACGTATATAGCATATATTGTTGTCTGAAAAAATCATAAAGATCGGTGGTATATATAGTATATATATGGTGGTATATATAGCATATATATATAGTATATATATATATATTTTCGCAAATTTTAGCCCCATTTAAATAGCTAGAAGCTTCAAATTTCACCGAATATTTACTTATATAGCATATATTGTTGTCTGAAAAAATCATAGAGATCGGTTGTATATATAGTATATATCTCATACAACCGATTGTTCAGATAAGAAACTTTTCGCAATTTCTACCCCATTTTAACAGCTATAAGCTTCAAATTTCACCGATTGCTTACGTATATAGCATATATTGTTGTCTGAAAAAATCATAGAGATCGGTTGTATATATAGTATATATCTCATACAACCGATTGTTCAGATAAGAAACTTTTCGCAATTTCTACCCCATTTTAACAGCTATAAGCTTCAAATTTCACTGATTGCTTACGTATATAGCATATATTGTTGTCTCAAAAAATCATAGAGATCGGTTCTATATATAGTATATATCTCATACAACCGATTGTTCAGATAAGAAACTTTTCGCAATTTCTACCCCATTTTAACAGCTAGAAGCTTCAAATTTCACCAACTGCTTACGTGTATAGCATATATTGATGTCTGAAAAAATCATTGAGATCGGTGATATACATAGTATATATCTCATACAACCGATTGTTCAGATAAGAAACTTTGCGCAATTTCTGCCCCGTTTTAACAGTTAGAAGCTTCAAATTTCACAAAATGCTTTCGTATATAGCATATATTGTTGTCTGAAAAAATCATAGAGATCGGTGGTATATATATTATATACTTCATATAAACTGTCATATTGACCCCTTTTTTACGGCTAGAAGCTTCAAGATTCATCAAATTTCATCAAATAGTTACGTTTACGTCATATATTTTTGAAATACGTGATTCGCAGCCATAGTTTTTACATGCAGACCACAAAAAACGTGAAGCTTTGCATCCTCACACAGATTACCTACCTATTTTTATACCTTTCATGAAAATGAAATGGTATATTAAGTTCGTCACGAAACCGAAAATTGTAAGTCCTTAAAGGAAAATAGATAGACCCACCATTAAGTATACCGAAATAATCAGGTTGAAGAGCTGAGTTGTTTTAGCCATGTCCGTCTGTCCGTCTGTCCGTCTGTCCATCTGTCCGTCTGTCTGTTTGTATGCAAACTAGTCCCTCAATTTTTGAGATATCTTGATAAAATTTGGTGAGCAGGTGTATTTGGGTGTCCGATTAGACATTTGTCGGAACCGACCGGATCGGACCACTATAGCATATATCCTCCATACGACCGATTTTTCAGAAAAAGAGGATTTTTGTAATATCTTACCCAATTTAACAGATTGAAGCTTCAAACTTCACCATATACTTTCGTATATTGAACATATTGTTGCCTGAAAAAATTTATGAGATCGGTCGTATATATAGTATATATCCCCCACAACCGATTGTTCAGATAAGGAACTTTTCGTAATTACTGCCCTATTTTAAGAGCTAGAGGCTTCAAATTTCAGCGAATGCTTACGTATATAGCATATATTGTTGTCTGAAAAAATCATAAAGATCGGTGGTATATATAGTATATATATGGTGGTATATATAGCATATATATATAGTATATATATATATATTTTCGCAAATTTTAGCCCCATTTTAATAGCTAGAAGCTTCAAATTTCACCGAATATTTACTTATATAGCATATATTGTTGTCTGAAAAAATCATAGAGATCGGTTGTATATATAGTATATATCTCATACAACCGATTGTTCAGATAAGAAACTTTTCGCAATTTCTACCCCATTTTAACAGCTATAAGCTTCAAATTTCACCGATTGCTTACGTATATAGCATATATTGTTGTCTGAAAAAATCATAGAGATCGGTTGTATATATAGTATATATCTCATACAACCGATTGTTCAGATAAGAAACTTTTCGCAATTTCTACCCCATTTTAACAGCTATAAGCTTCAAATTTCACTGATTGCTTACGTATATAGCATATATTGTTGTCTCAAAAAATCATAGAGATCGGTTCTATATATAGTATATATCTCATACAACCGATTGTTCAGATAAGAAACTTTTCGCAATTTCTACCCCATTTTAACAGCTAGAAGCTTCAAATTTCACCAACTGCTTACGTGTATAGCATATATTGATGTCTGAAAAAATCATTGAGATCGGTGATATACATAGTATATATCTCATACAACCGATTGTTCAGATAAGAAACTTTGCGCAATTTCTGCCCCGTTTTAACAGTTAGAAGCTTCAAATTTCACAAAATGCTTTCGTATATAGCATATATTGTTGTCTGAAAAAATCATAGAGATCGGTGGTATATATATTATATACTTCATATAAACTGTCATATTGACCCCTTTTTTACGGCTAGAAGCTTCAAGATTCATCAAATTTCATCAAATAGTTACGTTTACGTCATATATTTTTGAAATACGTGATTCGTAGCTATAGTTTTTACATGCAGACCACAAAAAACGTGAAGCTTTGCATCCTCACACAGATTACCTACCTATTTTTATACCTTTCATGAAAATGAAATGGTATATTAAGTTCGTCACGAAACCGAAAATTGTAAGTCCTTAAAGGAAAATAGATAGACCCACCATTAAGTATACCGAAATAATCAGGTTGAAGAGCTGAGTTGTTTTAGCCATGTCCGTCTGTCCGTCTGTCCGTCTGTCTGTTTGTATGCAAACTAGTCCCTCAATTTTTGAGATATCTTGATAAAATTTGGTGAGCAGGTGTATTTGGGTGTCCGATTAGACATTTGTCGGAACCGACCGGATCGGACCACTATAGCATATATCCTCCATACGACCGATTTTTCAGAAAAAGAGGATTTTTGTAATATCTTACCCAATTTAACAGATTGAAGCTTCAAACTTCACCATATACTTTCGTATATTGAACATATTGTTGCCTGAAAAAATTTATGAGATCGGTCGTATATATAGTATATATCCCCCACAACCGATTGTTCAGATAAGGAACTTTTCGTAATTACTGCCCTATTTTAAGAGCTAGAGGCTTCAAATTTCAGCGAATGCTTACGTATATAGCATATATTGTTGTCTGAAAAAATCATAAAGATCGGTGGTATATATAGTATATATATGGTGGTATATATAGCATATATATATAGTATATATATATATATTTTCGCAAATTTTAGCCCCATTTTAATAGCTAGAAGCTTCAAATTTCACCGAATATTTACTTATATAGCATATATTGTTGTCTGAAAAAATCATAGAGATCGGTTGTATATATAGTATATATCTCATACAACCGATTGTTCAGATAAGAAACTTTTCGCAATTTCTACCCCATTTTAACAGCTATAAGCTTCAAATTTCACCGATTGCTTACGTATATAGCATATATTGTTGTCTGAAAAAATCATAGAGATCGGTTGTATATATAGTATATATCTCATACAACCGATTGTTCAGATAAGAAACTTTTCGCAATTTCTACCCCATTTTAACAGCTATAAGCTTCAAATTTCACTGATTGCTTACGTATATAGCATATATTGTTGTCTCAAAAAATCATAGAGATCGGTTCTATATATAGTATATATCTCATACAACCGATTGTTCAGATAAGAAACTTTTCGCAATTTCTACCCCATTTTAACAGCTAGAAGCTTCAAATTTCACCAACTGCTTACGTGTATAGCATATATTGATGTCTGAAAAAATCATTGAGATCGGTGATATACATAGTATATATCTCATACAACCGATTGTTCAGATAAGAAACTTTGCGCAATTTCTGCCCCGTTTTAACAGTTAGAAGCTTCAAATTTCACAAAATGCTTTCGTATATAGCATATATTGTTGTCTGAAAAAATCATAGAGATCGGTGGTATATATATTATATACTTCATATAAACTGTCATATTGACCCCTTTTTTACGGCTAGAAGCTTCAAGATTCATCAAATTTCATCAAATAGTTACGTTTACGTCATATATTTTTGAAATACGTGATTCGTAGCCATAGTTTTTACATGCAGACCACAAAAAACGTGAAGCTTTGCATCCTCACACAGATTACCTACCTATTTTTTATTTTATATTTATCTTAAAAATCGTTTAGATATGTTCAAATTTCACCAAATGCTTACGTGTATAGCATATATTATTGTCTGAGAAAATCATAGATACCGGTGGTATATATAGTATATATCCCATACAACCGATTGTTCAGATAAGAAACTTTGCGCAATTTCTTTCCCATTTTAACAGTTATAAGCTTCAAATTTCACCGATTGCTTACGTATATAGTATGTATTGTTGTGTCAAAAAATCATAGAGATCGGTGATATATATAATATATATATGATGGTATATATAGTATATATATATAGTATATATATATTTTTTTTACGATTTCGGCCCCATTTTAACAGCTAGAAGCTTCAAATTTCACCAACTGCTTACGTGTATAGCATATATTGATGTCTGAAAAAATCATTGAGATCGGTGGTACACATAGTATATATCTCATACAACCGATTGTTCAGATAAGAAACTTTGCGCAATTTCTGCCCCATTTTAACAGTTAGAAGCTTCAAATTTCACAAAATGCTTACGTATATAGCATATATTGTTGTCTGAAAAAATCATAGAGATCGGTCGTATATATATTATATACTTCATATAAACTGTCATTTTGACCCCTTTTTTACGGCTAGAATCTTCAAAATTCATCAAATTTGATCAAATAGTTACGTTTTCGTCATATATTTTTGAAATACGTGATTCGTAGTCATAGTTTTTACACGCAGACCACAAAAAACCTGAAACTTTGCATCCTCACACAAAGTACCTACCCGTTTTTTATTTTATATTTATCTTAAAAATCGTTAAGGTATGTAGATCTGTTCACTATATATTTCTTATCTTATACATCCGATTATTCGGAGATTACGAACGGGATAAGATTATTGTTCAGCCCCATTCATGAAAGGTATGAAGTCTTTGGCACAGCCGAAGACAGTCCCGTTCTTACTTGTTTATTTTATATTTATCTTAAAAATCGTTAAGGTATGTAGATCTGTTCACTATATATTTCTTATCTTATACATCCGATTATTCGGAGATTACGAACGGGATAAGATTATTGTTCAGCCCCATTCATGAAAGGTATGAAGTCTTTGGCACAGCCGAAGATAGTCCCGTTCTTACTTGTTTATTTTATATTTATCTTAAAAATCGTTTAGATATGTTCAAATTTCACCAAATGCTTACGTGTATAGCATATATTATTGTCTGAGAAAATCATAGATACCGGTGGTATATATAGTATATATCCCATACAACCGATTGTTCAGATAAGAAACTTTGCGCAATTTCTTTCCCATTTTAACAGTTATAAGCTTCAAATTTCACCGATTGCTTACGTATATAGTATGTATTGTTGTGTCAAAAAATCATAGAGATCGGTGATATATATAATATATATATGATGGTATATATAGTATATATATATAGTATATATATATTTTTTTTACGATTTCGGCCCCATTTTAACAGCTAGAAGCTTCAAATTTCACCAACTGCTTACGTGTATAGCATATATTGATGTCTGAAAAAATCATTGAGATCGGTGGTACACATAGTATATATCTCATACAACCGATTGTTCAGATAAGAAACTTTGCGCAATTTCTGCCCCATTTTAACAGTTAGAAGCTTCAAATTTCACAAAATGCTTACGTATATAGCATATATTGTTGTCTGAAAAAATCATAGAGATCGGTCGTATATATATTATATACTTCATATAAACTGTCATTTTGACCCCTTTTTTACGGCTAGAATCTTCAAAATTCATCAAATTTGATCAAATAGTTACGTTTTCGTCATATATTTTTGAAATACGTGATTCGTAGTCATAGTTTTTACAGGCAGACCACAAAAAACCTGAAACTTTGCATCCTCACACAAAGTACCTACCCGTTTTTATACCTTTCATGAAAATGAAATGGTATATTAAGTTCGTCACGAAACCGAAAATTGTAAGTCCTTAAAGGAAAATAGATAGACCCACCATTAAGTATACCGAAATAATCAGGTTGAAGAGCTGAGTTGTTTTAGCCATGTCCGTCTGTCCGTCTGTCCGTCTGTCCGTCTGTCTGTTTGTATGCAAACTAGTCCCTCAATTTTTGAGATATCTTGATAAAATTTGGTGAGCAGGTGTATTTGGGTGTCCGATTAGACATTTGTCGGAACCGACCGGATCGGACCACTATAGCATATATCCTCCATACGACCGATTTTTCAGAAAAAGAGGATTTTTGTAATATCTTACCCAATTTAACAGATTGAAGCTTCAAACTTCACCATATACTTTCGTATATTGAACATATTGTTGCCTGAAAAAATTTATGAGATCGGTCGTATATATAGTATATATCCCCCACAACCGATTGTTCAGATAAGGAACTTTTCGTAATTACTGCCCTATTTTAAGAGCTAGAGGCTTCAAATTTCAGCGAGAGCTTACGTATATAGCATATATTGTTGTCTGAAAAAATCATAAAGATCGGTGGTATATATAGTATATATATGGTGGTATATATAGCATATATATATAGTATATATATATATATTTTCGCAAATTTTAGCCCCATTTTAATAGCTAGAAGCTTCAAATTTCACCGAATATTTACTTATATAGCATATATTGTTGTCTGAAAAAATCATAGAGATCGGTTGTATATATAGTATATATCTCATACAACCGATTGTTCAGATAAGAAACTTTTCGCAATTTCTACCCCATTTTAACAGCTATAAGCTTCAAATTTCACCGATTGCTTACGTATATAGCATATATTGTTGTCTGAAAAAATCATAGAGATCGGTTGTATATATAGTATATATCTCATACAACCGATTGTTCAGATAAGAAACTTTTCGCAATTTCTACCCCATTTTAACAGCTATAAGCTTCAAATTTCACTGATTGCTTACGTATATAGCATATATTGTTGTCTCAAAAAATCATAGAGATCGGTTCTATATATAGTATATATCTCATACAACCGATTGTTCAGATAAGAAACTTTTCGCAATTTCTACCCCATTTTAACAGCTAGAAGCTTCAAATTTCACCAACTGCTTACGTGTATAGCATATATTGATGTCTGAAAAAATCATTGAGATCGGTGATATACATAGTATATATCTCATACAACCGATTGTTCAGATAAGAAACTTTGCGCAATTTCTGCCCCGTTTTAACAGTTAGAAGCTTCAAATTTCACAAAATGCTTTCGTATATAGCATATATTGTTGTCTGAAAAAATCATAGAGATCGGTGGTATATATATTATATACTTCATATAAACTGTCATATTGACCCCTTTTTTACGGCTAGAAGCTTCAAGATTCATCAAATTTCATCAAATAGTTACGTTTACGTCATATATTTTTGAAATACGTGATTCGTAGCCATAGTTTTTACATGCAGACCACAAAAAACGTGAAGCTTTGCATCCTCACACAGATTACCTACCTATTTTTATACCTTTCATGAAAATGAAATGGTATATTAAGTTCGTCACGAAACCGAAAATTGTAAGTCCTTAAAGGAAAATAGATAGACCCACCATTAAGTATACCGAAATAATCAGGTTGAAGAGCTGAGTTGTTTTAGCCATGTCCGTCTGTCCGTCTGTCCGTCTGTCCGTCTGTCTGTTTGTATGCAAACTAGTCCCTCAATTTTTGAGATATCTTGATAAAATTTGGTGAGCAGGTGTATTTGGGTGTCCGATTAGACATTTGTCGGAACCGACCGGATCGGACCACTATAGCATATATCCTCCATACGACCGATTTTTCAGAAAAAGAGGATTTTTGTAATATCTTACCCAATTTAACAGATTGAAGCTTCAAACTTCACCATATACTTTCGTATATTGAACATATTGTTGCCTGAAAAAATTTATGAGATCGGTCGTATATATAGTATATATCCCCCACAACCGATTGTTCAGATAAGGAACTTTTCGTAATTACTGCCCTATTTTAAGAGCTAGAGGCTTCAAATTTCAGCGAATGCTTACGTATATAGCATATATTGTTGTCTGAAAAAATCATAAAGATCGGTGGTATATATAGTATATATATGGTGGTATATATAGCATATATATATAGTATATATATATATATTTTCGCAAATTTTAGCCCCATTTTAATAGCTAGAAGCTTCAAATTTCACCGAATATTTACTTATATAGCATATATTGTTGTCTGAAAAAATCATAGAGATCGGTTGTATATATAGTATATATCTCATACAACCGATTGTTCAGATAAGAAACTTTTCGCAATTTCTACCCCATTTTAACAGCTATAAGCTTCAAATTTCACCGATTGCTTACGTATATAGCATATATTGTTGTCTGAAAAAATCATAGAGATCGGTTGTATATATAGTATATATCTCATACAACCGATTGTTCAGATAAGAAACTTTTCGCAATTTCTACCCCATTTTAACAGCTATAAGCTTCAAATTTCACTGATTGCTTACGTATATAGCATATATTGTTGTCTCAAAAAATCATAGAGATCGGTTCTATATATAGTATATATCTCATACAACCGATTGTTCAGATAAGAAACTTTTCGCAATTTCTACCCCATTTTAACAGCTAGAAGCTTCAAATTTCACCAACTGCTTACGTGTATAGCATATATTGATGTCTGAAAAAATCATTGAGATCGGTGATATACATAGTATATATCTCATACAACCGATTGTTCAGATAAGAAGCTTTGCGCAATTTCTGCCCCGTTTTAACAGTTAGAAGCTTCAAATTTCACAAAATGCTTTCGTATATAGCATATATTGTTGTCTGAAAAAATCATAGAGATCGGTGGTATATATATTATATACTTCATATAAACTGTCATATTGACCCCTTTTTTACGGCTAGAAGCTTCAAGATTCATCAAATTTCATCAAATAGTTACGTTTACGTCATATATTTTTGAAATACGTGATTCGTAGCCATAGTTTTTACATGCAGACCACAAAAAACGTGAAGCTTTGCATCCTCACACAGATTACCTACCTATTTTTATACCTTTCATGAAAATGAAATGGTATATTAAGTTCGTCACGAAACCGAAAATTGTAAGTCCTTAAAGGAAAATAGATAGACCCACCATTAAGTATACCGAAATAATCAGGTTGAAGAGCTGAGTTGTTTTAGCCATGTCCGTCTGTCCGTCTGTCCGTCTGTCCGTCTGTCTGTTTGTATGCAAACTAGTCCCTCAATTTTTGAGATATCTTGATAAAATTTGGTGAGCAGGTGTATTTGGGTGTCCGATTAGACATTTGTCGGAACCGACCGGATCGGACCACTATAGCATATATCCTCCATACGACCGATTTTTCAGAAAAAGAGGATTTTTGTAATATCTTACCCAATTTAACAGATTGAAGCTTCAAACTTCACCATATACTTTCGTATATTGAACATATTGTTGCCTGAAAAAATTTATGAGATCGGTCGTATATATAGTATATATCCCCCACAACCGATTGTTCAGATAAGGAACTTTTCGTAATTACTGTCCTATTTTAAGAGCTAGAGGCTTCAAATTTCAGCGAATGCTTACGTATATAGCATATATTGTTGTCTGAAAAAATCATAAAGATCGGTGGTATATATAGTATATATATGGTGGTATATATAGCATATATATATAGTATATATATATATATTTTCGCAAATTTTAGCCCCATTTTAATAGCTAGAAGCTTCAAATTTCACCGAATATTTACTTATATAGCATATATTGTTGTCTGAAAAAATCATAGAGATCGGTTGTATATATAGTATATATCTCATACAACCGATTGTTCAGATAAGAAACTTTTCGCAATTTCTACCCCATTTTAACAGCTATAAGCTTCAAATTTCACCGATTGCTTACGTATATAGCATATATTGTTGTCTGAAAGAATCATAGAGATCGGTTGTATATATAGTATATATCTCATACAACCGATTGTTCAGATAAGAAACTTTTCGCAATTTCTACCCCATTTTAACAGCTATAAGCTTCAAATTTCACTGATTGCTTACGTATATAGCATATATTGTTGTCTCAAAAAATCATAGAGATCGGTTCTATATATAGTATATATCTCATACAACCGATTGTTCAGATAAGAAACTTTTCGCAATTTCTACCCCATTTTAACAGCTAGAAGCTTCAAATTTCACCAACTGCTTACGTGTATAGCATATATTGATGTCTGAAAAAATCATTGAGATCGGTGATATACATAGTATATATCTCATACAACCGATTGTTCAGATAAGAAACTTTGCGCAATTTCTGCCCCGTTTTAACAGTTAGAAGCTTCAAATTTCACAAAATGCTTTCGTATATAGCATATATTGTTGTCTGAAAAAATCATAGAGATCGGTGGTATATATATTATATACTTCATATAAACTGTCATATTGACCCCTTTTTTACGGCTAGAAGCTTCAAGATTCATCAAATTTCATCAAATAGTTACGTTTACGTCATATATTTTTGAAATACGTGATTCGTAGCCATAGTTTTTACATGCAGACCACAAAAAACGTGAAGCTTTGCATCCTCACACAGATTACCTACCTATTTTTATACCTTTCATGAAAATGAAATGGTATATTAAGTTCGTCACGAAACCGAAAATTGTAAGTCCTTAAAGGAAAATAGATAGACCCACCATTAAGTATACCGAAATAATCAGGTTGAAGAGCTGAGTTGTTTTAGCCATGTCCGTCTGTCCGTCTGTCCGTCTGTCTGTTTGTATGCAAACTAGTCCCTCAATTTTTGAGATATCTGGATAAAATTTGGTGAGCAGGTGTATTTGGGTGTCCGATTAGACATTTGTCGGAACCGACCGGATCGGACCACTATAGCATATATCCTCCATACGACCGATTTTTCAGAAAAAGAGGATTTTTGTAATATCTTACCCAATTTAACAGATTGAAGCTTCAAACTTCACCATATACTTTCGTATATTGAACATATTGTTGCCTGAAAAAATTTATGAGATCGGTCGTATATATAGTATATATCCCCCACAACCGATTGTTCAGATAAGGAACTTTTCGTAATTACTGCCCTATTTTAAGAGCTAGAGGCTTCAAATTTCAGCGAATGCTTACGTATATAGCATATATTGTTGTCTGAAAAAATCATAAAGATCGGTGGTATATATAGTATATATATGGTGGTATATATAGCATATATATATAGTATATATATATATATTTTCGCAAATTTTAGCCCCATTTTAATAGCTAGAAGCTTCAAATTTCACCGAATATTTACTTATATAGCATATATTGTTGTCTGAAAAAATCATAGAGATCGGTTGTATATATAGTATATATCTCATACAACCGATTGTTCAGATAAGAAACTTTTCGCAATTTCTACCCCATTTTAACAGCTATAAGCTTCAAATTTCACCGATTGCTTACGTATATAGCATATATTGTTGTCTGAAAAAATCATAGAGATCGGTTGTATATATAGTATATATCTCATACAACCGATTGTTCAGATAAGAAACTTTTCGCAATTTCTACCCCATTTTAACAGCTATAAGCTTCAAATTTCACTGATTGCTTACGTATATAGCATATATTGTTGTCTCAAAAAATCATAGAGATCGGTTCTATATATAGTATATATCTCATACAACCGATTGTTCAGATAAGAAACTTTTCGCAATTTCTACCCCATTTTAACAGCTAGAAGCTTCAAATTTCACCAACTGCTTACGTGTATAGCATATATTGATGTCTGAAAAAATCATTGAGATCGGTGATATACATAGTATATATCTCATACAACCGATTGTTCAGATAAGAAGCTTTGCGCAATTTCTGCCCCGTTTTAACAGTTAGAAGCTTCAAATTTCACAAAATGCTTTCGTATATAGCATATATTGTTGTCTGAAAAAATCATAGAGATCGGTGGTATATATATTATATACTTCATATAAACTGTCATATTGACCCCTTTTTTACGGCTAGAAGCTTCAAGATTCATCAAATTTCATCAAATAGTTACGTTTACGTCATATATTTTTGAAATACGTGATTCGTAGCCATAGTTTTTACATGCAGACCACAAAAAACGTGAAGCTTTGCATCCTCACACAGATTACCTACCTATTTTTATACCTTTCATGAAAATGAAATGGTATATTAAGTTCGTCACGAAACCGAAAATTGTAAGTCCTTAAAGGAAAATAGATAGACCCACCATTAAGTATACCGAAATAATCAGGTTGAAGAGCTGAGTTGTTTTAGCCATGTCCGTCTGTCCGTCTGTCCGTCTGTCCGTCTGTCCGTCTGTCTGTTTGTATGCAAACTAGTCCCTCAATTTTTGAGATATCTTGATAAAATTTGGTGAGCAGGTGTATTTGGGTGTCCGATTAGACATTTGTCGGAACCGACCGGATCGGACCACTATAGCATATATCCTCCATACGACCGATTTTTCAGAAAAAGAGGATTTTTGTAATATCTTACCCAATTTAACAGATTGAAGCTTCAAACTTCACCATATACTTTCGTATATTGAACATATTGTTGCCTGAAAAAATTTATGAGATCGGTCGTATATATAGTATATATCCCCCACAACCGATTGTTCAGATAAGGAACTTTTCGTAATTACTGCCCTATTTTAAGAGCTAGAGGCTTCAAATTTCAGCGAATGCTTACGTATATAGCATATATTGTTGTCTGAAAAAATCATAAAGATCGGTGGTATATATAGTATATATATGGTGGTATATATAGCATATATATATAGTATATATATATATATTTTCGCAAATTTTAGCCCCATTTTAATAGCTAGAAGCTTCAAATTTCACCGAATATTTACTTATATAGCATATATTGTTGTCTGAAAAAATCATAGAGATCGGTTGTATATATAGTATATATCTCATACAACCGATTGTTCAGATAAGAAACTTTTCGCAATTTCTACCCCATTTTAACAGCTATAAGCTTCAAATTTCACCGATTGCTTACGTATATAGCATATATTGTTGTCTGAAAGAATCATAGAGATCGGTTGTATATATAGTATATATCTCATACAACCGATTGTTCAGATAAGAAACTTTTCGCAATTTCTACCCCATTTTAACAGCTATAAGCTTCAAATTTCACTGATTTCTTACGTATATAGCATATATTGTTGTCTCAAAAAATCATAGAGATCGGTTCTATATATAGTATATATCTCATACAACCGATTGTTCAGATAAGAAACTTTTCGCAATTTCTACCCCATTTTAACAGCTAGAAGCTTCAAATTTCACCAACTGCTTACGTGTATAGCATATATTGATGTCTGAAAAAATCATTGAGATCGGTGATATACATAGTATATATCTCATACAACCGATTGTTCAGATAAGAAACTTTGCGCAATTTCTGCCCCGTTTTAACAGTTAGAAGCTTCAAATTTCACAAAATGCTTTCGTATATAGCATATATTGTTGTCTGAAAAAATCATAGAGATCGGTGGTATATATATTATATACTTCATATAAACTGTCATATTGACCCCTTTTTTACGGCTAGAAGCTTCAAGATTCATCAAATTTCATCAAATAGTTACGTTTACGTCATATATTTTTGAAATACGTGATTCGTAGCCATAGTTTTTACATGCAGACCACAAAAAACGTGAAGCTTTGCATCCTCACACAGATTACCTACCTATTTTTATACCTTTCATGAAAATGAAATGGTATATTAAGTTCGTCACGAAACCGAAAATTGTAAGTCCTTAAAGGAAAATAGATAGACCCACCATTAAGTATACCGAAATAATCAGGTTGAAGAGCTGAGTTGTTTTAGCCATGTCCGTCTGTCCGTCTGTCCGTCTGTCCGTCTTTCCGTCTGTCCGTCTGTCTGTTTGTATGCAAACTAGTCCCTCAATTTTTGAGATATCTTGATAAAATTTGGTGAGCAGGTGTATTTGGGTGTCCGATTAGACATTTGTCGGAACCGACCGGATCGGACCACTATAGCATATATCCTCCATACGACCGATTTTTCAGAAAAAGAGGATTTTTGTAATATCTTACCCAATTTAACAGATTGAAGCTTCAAACTTCACCATATACTTTCGTATATTGAACATATTGTTGCCTGAAAAAATTTATGAGATCGGTCGTATATATAGTATATATCCCCCACAACCGATTGTTCAGATAAGGAACTTTTCGTAATTACTGCCCTATTTTAAGAGCTAGAGGCTTCAAATTTCAGCGAATGCTTACGTATATAGCATATATTGTTGTCTGAAAAAATCATAAAGATCGGTGGTATATATAGTATATATATGGTGGTATATATAGCATATATATATAGTATATATATATATATTTTCGCAAATTTTAGCCCCATTTTAATAGCTAGAAGCTTCAAATTTCACCGAATATTTACTTATATAGCATATATTGTTGTCTGAAAAAATCATAGAGATCGGTTGTATATATAGTATATATCTCATACAACCGATTGTTCAGATAAGAAACTTTTCGCAATTTCTACCCCATTTTAACAGCTATAAGCTTCAAATTTCACCGATTGCTTACGTATATAGCATATATTGTTGTCTGAAAGAATCATAGAGATCGGTTGTATATATAGTATATATCTCATACAACCGATTGTTCAGATAAGAAACTTTTCGCAATTTCTACCCCATTTTAACAGCTATAAGCTTCAAATTTCACCGATTGCTTACGTATATAGCATATATTGTTGTCTGAAAAAATCATAGAGATCGGTTGTATATATAGTATATATCTCATACAACCGATTGTTCAGATAAGAAACTTTTCGCAATTTCTACCCCATTTTAACAGCTATAAGCTTCAAATTTCACTGATTGCTTACGTATATAGCATATATTGTTGTCTCAAAAAATCATAGAGATCGGTTCTATATATAGTATATATCTCATACAACCGATTGTTCAGATAAGAAACTTTTCGCAATTTCTACCCCATTTTAACAGCTAGAAGCTTCAAATTTCACCAACTGCTTACGTGTATAGCATATATTGATGTCTGAAAAAATCATTGAGATCGGTGATATACATAGTATATATCTCATACAACCGATTGTTCAGATAAGAAACTTTGCGCAATTTCTTCCCCGTTTTAACAGTTAGAAGCTTCAAATTTCACAAAATGCTTTCGTATATAGCATATATTGTTGTCTGAAAAAATCATAGAGATCGGTGGTATATATATTATATACTTCATATAAACTGTCATATTGACCCCTTTTTTACGGCTAGAAGCTTCAAGATTCATCAAATTTCATCAAATAGTTACGTTTACGTCATATATTTTTGAAATACGTGATTCGTAGCCATAGTTTTTACATGCAGACCACAAAAAACGTGAAGCTTTGCATCCTCACACAGATTACCTACCTATTTTTTATTTTATATTTATCTTAAAAATCGTTTAGATATGTTCAAATTTCACCAAATGCTTACGTGTATAGCATATATTATTGTCTGAGAAAATCATAGATACCGGTGGTATATATAGTATATATCCCATACAACCGATTGTTCAGATAAGAAACTTTGCGCAATTTCTTTCCCATTTTAACAGTTATAAGCTTCAAATTTCACCGATTGCTTACGTATATAGTATGTATTGTTGTGTCAAAAAATCATAGAGATCGGTGATATATATAATATATATATGATGGTATATATAGTATATATATATAGTATATATATATTTTTTTTACGATTTCGGCCCCATTTTAACAGCTAGAAGCTTCAAATTTCACCAACTGCTTACGTGTATAGCATATATTGATGTCTGAAAAAATCATTGAGATCGGTGGTACACATAGTATATATCTCATACAACCGATTGTTCAGATAAGAAACTTTGCGCAATTTCTGCCCCATTTTAACAGTTAGAAGCTTCAAATTTCACAAAATGCTTACGTATATAGCATATATTGTTGTCTGAAAAAATCATAGAGATCGGTCGTATATATATTATATACTTCATATAAACTGTCATTTTGACCCCTTTTTTACGGCTAGAATCTTCAAAATTCATCAAATTTGATCAAATAGTTACGTTTTCGTCATATATTTTTGAAATACGTGATTCGTAGTCATAGTTTTTACACGCAGACCACAAAAAACCTGAAACTTTGCATCCTCACACAAAGTACCTACCCGTTTTTTATTTTATATTTATCTTAAAAATCGTTAAGGTATGTAGATCTGTTCACTATATATTTCTTATCTTATACATCAGATTATTCGGAGATTACGAACGGGATAAGATTATTGTTCAGCCCCATTCATGAAAGGTATGAAGTCTTTGGCACAGCCGAAGACAGTCCCGTTCTTACTTGTTTATTTTATATTTATCTTAAAAATCGTTAAGGTATGTAGATCTGTTCACTATATATTTCTTATCTTATACATCCGATTATTCGGAGATTACGAACGGGATAAGATTATTGTTCAGCCCCATTCATGAAAGGTATGAAGTCTTTGGCACAGCCGAAGACAGTCCCGTTCTTACTTGTTTATTTTATATTTATCTTAAAAATCGTTTAGATATGTTCAAATTTCACCAAATGCTTACGTGCATAGCATATATTGTTGTCTGAGAAAATCATAGATACCGGTGGTATATATAGTATATATCCCATACAACCGATTGTTCAGATAAGAAACTTTGCGCAATTTCTTCCCCATTTTAACAGTTATAAGCTTCAAATTTCACCGATTGCTTACGTATATAGTATGTATTGTTGTGTCAAAAAATTATAGAGATCGGTGATATGTATAATATATATATGATGGTATATATAGTATATATATAGTATATATATATTTTTTTTACGATTTCGGCCCCATTTTAACAGCTAGAAGCTTCAAATTTCACCAACTGCTTACGTGTATAGCATATATTGATGTCTGAAAAAATCATTGAGATCGGTGGTACACATAGTATATATCTCATACAACCGATTGTTCAGATAAGAAACTTTGCGCAATTTCTGCCCCGTTTTAACAGTTAGAAGCTTCAAATTTCACAAAATGCTTACGTATATAGCATATATTGTTGTCTGAAAAAATCATAGAGATCGGTCGTATATATATTATATACTTCATATAAACTGTCATTTTGACCCCTTTTTTACGGCTAGAATCTTCAAAATTCATCAAATTTCATCAAATAGTTACGTTTTCGTCATATATTTTTGAAATACGTGATTCGTAGTCATAGCTTTTACACGCAGACCACAAAAAACCTGAAACTTTGCATCCTCACACAAAGTACCTACCTGTTTTTTATTTTATATTTATCTTAAAAATCGTTAAGGTATGTAGATCTGTTCACTATATATTTCTTATCTTATACATCCGATTATTCGGAGATTACGAACGGGATAAGATTATTGTTCAGCCCCATTCATGAAAGGTATGAAGTCTTCGGCACAGCCGAAGACATTCCCGTTCTTACTTGTTTATTTTATATTTATCTTAAAAATCGTTTAGATATGTTCAAATTTCACCAAATGCTTACGTGTATAGCATATATTATTGTCTGAGAAAATCATAGATACCGGTGGTATATATAGTATATATCCCATACAACCGATTGTTCAGATAAGAAACTTTGCGCAATTTCTTTCCCATTTTAACAGTTATAAGCTTCAAATTTCACCGATTGCTTACGTATATAGTATGTATTGTTGTGTCAAAAAATCATAGAGATCGGTGATATATATAATATATATATGATGGTATATATAGTATATATATATAGTATATATATATTTTTTTTACGATTTCGGCCCCATTTTAACAGCTAGAAGCTTCAAATTTCACCAACTGCTTACGTGTATAGCATATATTGATGTCTGAAAAAATCATTGAGATCGGTGGTACACATAGTATATATCTCATACAACCGATTGTTCAGATAAGAAACTTTGCGCAATTTCTGCCCCATTTTAACAGTTAGAAGCTTCAAATTTCACAAAATGCTTACGTATATAGCATATATTGTTGTCTGAAAAAATCATAGAGATCGGTCGTATATATATTATATACTTCATATAAACTGTCATTTTGACCCCTTTTTTACGGCTAGAATCTTCAAAATTCATCAAATTTGATCAAATAGTTACGTTTTCGTCATATATTTTTGAAATACGTGATTCGTAGTCATAGTTTTTACACGCAGACCACAAAAAACCTGAAACTTTGCATCCTCACACAAAGTACCTACCCGTTTTTTATTTTATATTTATCTTAAAAATCGTTAAGGTATGTAGATCTGTTCACTATATATTTCTTATCTTATACATCCGATTATTCGGAGATTACGAACGGGATAAGATTATTGTTCAGCCCCATTCATGAAAGGTATGAAGTCTTTGGCACAGCCGAAGACAGTCCCGTTCTTACTTGTTTATTTTATATTTATCTTAAAAATCGTTTAGATATGTTCAAATTTCACCAAATGCTTACGTGCATAGCATATATTGTTGTCTGAGAAAATCATAGATACCGGTGGTATATATAGTATATATCCCATACAACCGATTGTTCAGATAAGAAACTTTGCGCAATTTCTTCCCCATTTTAACAGTTATAAGCTTCAAATTTCACCGATTGCTTACGTATATAGTATGTATTGTTGTGTCAAAAAATTATAGAGATCGGTGATATGTATAATATATATATGATGGTATATATAGTATATATATATATTTTTTTTACGATTTCGGCCCCATTTTAACAGCTAGAAGCTTCAAATTTCACCAACTGCTTACGTGTATAGCATATATTGATGTCTGAAAAAATCATTGAGATCGGTGGTACACATAGTATATATCTCATACAACCGATTGTTCAGATAAGAAACTTTGCGCAATTTCTGCCCCGTTTTAACAGTTAGAAGCTTCAAATTTCACAAAATGCTTACGTATATAGCATATATTGTTGTCTGAAAAAATCATAGAGATCGGTCGTATATATATTATATACTTCATATAAACTGTCATTTTGACCCCTTTTTTACGGCTAGAATCTTCAAAATTCATCAAATTTCATCAAATAGTTACGTTTTCGTCATATATTTTTGAAATACGTGATTCGTAGTCATAGCTTTTACACGCAGACCACAAAAAACCTGAAACTTTGCATCCTCACACAAAGTACCTACCTGTTTTTTATTTTATATTTATCTTAAAAATCGTTAAGGTATGTAGATTTGTTCACTATATATTTCTTATCTTATACATCCGATTATTCGGAGATTACGAACGGGATAAGATTATTGTTCAGCCCCATTCATGAAAGGTATGAAGTCTTCGGCACAGCCGAAGACAGTCCCGTTCTTACTTGTTATACCTTTCATGAAAATGAAATGGTATATTAAGTTCGTCACGAAACCGAAAATTGTAAGTCCTTAAAGGAAAATAGATAGACCCACCATTAAGTATACCGAAATAATCAGGTTGAAGAGCTGAGTTGTTTTAGCCATGTCCGTCTGTCCGTCTGTCCGTCTGTCTGTTTGTATGCAAACTAGTCCCTCAATTTTTGAGATATCTTGATAAAATTTGGTGAGCAGGTGTATTTGGGTGTCCGATTAGACATTTGTCGGAACCGACCGGATCGGACCACTATAGCATATATCCTCCATACGACCGATTTTTCAGAAAAAGAGGATTTTTGTAATATCTTACCCAATTTAACAGATTGAAGCTTCAAACTTCACCATATACTTTCGTATATTGAACATATTGTTGCCTGAAAAAATTTATGAGATCGGTCGTATATATAGTATATATCCCCCACAACCGATTGTTCAGATAAGGAACTTTTCGTAATTACTGCCCTATTTTAAGAGCTAGAGGCTTCAAATTTCAGCGAATGCTTACGTATATAGCATATATTGTTGTCTGAAAAAATCATAAAGATCGGTGGTATATATAGTATATATATGGTGGTATATATAGCATATATATATAGTATATATATATATATTTTCGCAAATTTTAGCCCCATTTTAATAGCTAGAAGCTTCAAATTTCACCGAATATTTACTTATATAGCATATATTGTTGTCTGAAAAAATCATAGAGATCGGTTGTATATATAGTATATATCTCATACAACCGATTGTTCAGATAAGAAACTTTTCGCAATTTCTACCCCATTTTAACAGCTATAAGCTTCAAATTTCACCGATTGCTTACGTATATAGCATATATTGTTGTCTGAAAAAATAATAGAGATCGGTTGTATATATAGTATATATCTCATACAACCGATTGTTCAGATAAGAAACTTTTCGCAATTTCTACCCCATTTTAACAGCTATAAGCTTCAAATTTCTCTGATTGCTTACGTATATAGCATATATTGTTGTCTCAAAAAATCATAGAGATCGGTTCTATATATAGTATATATCTCATACAACCGATTGTTCAGATAAGAAACTTTTCGCAATTTCTACCCCATTTTAACAGCTAGAAGCTTCAAATTTCACCAACTGCTTACGTGTATAGCATATATTGATGTCTGAAAAAATCATTGAGATCGGTGATATACATAGTATATATCTCATACAACCGATTGTTCAGATAAGAAACTTTGCGCAATTTCTGCCCCGTTTTAACAGTTAGAAGCTTCAAATTTCACAAAATGCTTTCGTATATAGCATATATTGTTGTCTGAAAAAATCATAGAGATCGGTGGTATATATATTATATACTTCATATAAACTGTCATATTGACCCCTTTTTTACGGCTAGAAGCTTCAAGATTCATCAAATTTCATCAAATAGTTACGTTTACGTCATATATTTTTGAAATACGTGATTCGTAGCCATAGTTTTTACATGCAGACCACAAAAAACGTGAAGCTTTGCATCCTCACACAGATTACCTACCTATTTTTATACCTTTCATGAAAATGAAATGGTATATTAAGTTCGTCACGAAACCGAAAATTGTAAGTCCTTAAAGGAAAATAGATAGACCCACCATTAAGTATACCGAAATAATCAGGTTGAAGAGCTGAGTTGTTTTAGCCATGTCCGTCTGTCCGTCTGTCCGTCTGTCCGTCTGTCCGTCTGTCTGTTTGTATGCAAACTAGTCCCTCAATTTTTGAGATATCTTGATAAAATTTGGTGAGCAGGTGTATTTGGGTGTCCGATTAGACATTTGTCGGAACCGACCGGATCGGACCACTATAGCATATATCCTCCATACGACCGATTTTTCAGAAAAAGAGGATTTTTGTAATATCTTACCCAATTTAACAGATTGAAGCTTCAAACTTCACCATATACTTTCGTATATTGAACATATTGTTGCCTGAAAAAATTTATGAGATCGGTCGTATATATAGTATATATCCCCCACAACCGATTGTTCAGATAAGGAACTTTTCGTAATTACTGCCCTATTTTAAGAGCTAGAGGCTTCAAATTTCAGCGAATGCTTACGTATATAGCATATATTGTTGTCTGAAAAAATCATAAAGATCGGTGGTATATATAGTATATATATGGTGGTATATATAGCATATATATATAGTATATATATATATATTTTCGCAAATTTTAGCCCCATTTTAATAGCTAGAAGCTTCAAATTTCACCGAATATTTACTTATATAGCATATATTGTTGTCTGAAAAAATCATAGAGATCGGTTGTATATATAGTATATATCTCATACAACCGATTGTTCAGATAAGAAACTTTTCGCAATTTCTACCCCATTTTAACAGCTATAAGCTTCAAATTTCACCGATTGCTTACGTATATAGCATATATTGTTGTCTGAAAAAATCATAGAGATCGGTTGTATATATAGTATATATCTCATACAACCGATTGTTCAGATAAGAAACTTTTCGCAATTTCTACCCCATTTTAACAGCTATAAGCTTCAAATTTCACTGATTGCTTACGTATATAGCATATATTGTTGTCTCAAAAAATCATAGAGATCGGTTCTATATATAGTATATATCTCATACAACCGATTGTTCAGATAAGAAACTTTTCGCAATTTCTACCCCATTTTAACAGCTAGAAGCTTCAAATTTCACCAACTGCTTACGTGTATAGCATATATTGATGTCTGAAAAAATCATTGAGATCGGTGATATACATAGTATATATCTCATACAACCGATTGTTCAGATAAGAAACTTTGCGCAATTTCTGCCCCGTTTTAACAGTTAGAAGCTTCAAATTTCACAAAATGCTTTCGTATATAGCATATATTGTTGTCTGAAAAAATCATAGAGATCGGTGGTATATATATTATATAAACTGTCATATTGACCCCTTTTTTACGGCTAGAAGCTTCAAGATTCATCAAATTTCATCAAATAGTTACGTTTACGTCATATATTTTTGAAATACGTGATTCGTAGCCATAGTTTTTACATGCAGACCACAAAAAACGTGAAGCTTTGCATCCTCACACAGATTACCTACCTATTTTTATACCTTTCATGAAAATGAAATGGTATATTAAGTTCGTCACGAAACCGAAAATTGTAAGTCCTTAAAGGAAAATAGATAGACCCACCATTAAGTATACCGAAATAATCAGGTTGAAGAGCTGAGTTGTTTTAGCCATGTCCGTCTGTCCGTCTGTCCGTCTGTCCGTCTGTCTGTTTGTATGCAAACTAGTCCCTCAATTTTTGAGATATCTTGATAAAATTTGGTGAGCAGGTGTATTTGGGTGTCCGATTAGACATTTGTCGGAACCGACCGGATCGGACCACTATAGCATATATCCTCCATACGACCGATTTTTCAGAAAAAGAGGATTTTTGTAATATCTTACCCAATTTAACAGATTGAAGCTTCAAACTTCACCATATACTTTCGTATATTGAACATATTGTTGCCTGAAAAAATTTATGAGATCGGTCGTATATATAGTATATATCCCCCACAACCGATTGTTCAGATAAGGAACTTTTCGTAATTACTGCCCTATTTTAAGAGCTAGAGGCTTCAAATTTCAGCGAATGCTTACGTATATAGCATATATTGTTGTCTGAAAAAATCATAAAGATCGGTGGTATATATAGTATATATATGGTGGTATATATAGCATATATATATAGTATATATATATATATTTTCGCAAATTTTAGCCCCATTTTAATAGCTAGAAGCTTCAAATTTCACCGAATATTTACTTATATAGCATATATTGTTGTCTGAAAAAATCATAGAGATCGGTTGTATATATAGTATATATCTCATACAACCGATTGTTCAGATAAGAAACTTTTCGCAATTTCTACCCCATTTTAACAGCTATAAGCTTCAAATTTCACCGATTGCTTACGTATATAGCATATATTGTTGTCTGAAAAAATCATAGCGATCGGTTGTATATATAGTATATATCTCATACAACCGATTGTTCAGATAAGAAACTTTTCGCAATTTCTACCCCATTTTAACAGCTATAAGCTTCAAATTTCACTGATTGCTTACGTATATAGCATATATTGTTGTCTCAAAAAATCATAGAGATCGGTTCTATATATAGTATATATCTCATACAACCGATTGTTCAGATAAGAAACTTTTCGCAATTTCTACCCCATTTTAACAGCTAGAAGCTTCAAATTTCACCAACTGCTTACGTGTATAGCATATATTGATGTCTGAAAAAATCATTGAGATCGGTGATATACATAGTATATATCTCATACAACCGATTGTTCAGATAAGAAACTTTGCGCAATTTCTGCCCCGTTTTAACAGTTAGAAGCTTCAAATTTCACAAAATGCTTTCGTATATAGCATATATTGTTGTCTGAAAAAATCATAGAGATCGGTGGTATATATATTATATACTTCATATAAACTGTCATATTGACCCCTTTTTTACGGCTAGAAGCTTCAAGATTCATCAAATTTCATCAAATAGTTACGTTTACGTCATATATTTTTGAAATACGTGATTCGTAGCCATAGTTTTTACATGCAGACCACAAAAAACGTGAAGCTTTGCATCCTCACACAGATTACCTACCTATTTTTATACCTTTCATGAAAATGAAATGGTATATTAAGTTCGTCACGAAACCGAAAATTGTAAGTCCTTAAAGGAAAATAGATAGACCCACCATTAAGTATACCGAAATAATCAGGTTGAAGAGCTGAGTTGTTTTAGCCATGTCCGTCTGTCCGTCTGTCCGTCTGTCCGTCTGTCCGTCTGTCTGTTTGTATGCAAACTAGTCCCTCAATTTTTGAGATATCTTGATAAAATTTGGTGAGCAGGTGTATTTGGGTGTCCGATTAGACATTTGTCGGAACCGACCGGATCGGACCACTATAGCATATATCCTCCATACGACCGATTTTTCAGAAAAAGAGGATTTTTGTAATATCTTACCCAATTTAACAGATTGAAGCTTCAAACTTCACCATATACTTTCGTATATTGAACATATTGTTGCCTGAAAAAATTTATGAGATCGGTCGTATATATAGTATATATCCCCCACAACCGATTGTTCAGATAAGGAACTTTTCGTAATTACTGCCCTATTTTAAGAGCTAGAGGCTTCAAATTTCAGCGAATGCTTACGTATATAGCATATATTGTTGTCTGAAAAAATCATAAAGATCGGTGGTATATATAGTATATATATGGTGGTATATATAGCATATATATATAGTATATATATATATATTTTCGCAAATTTTAGCCCCATTTTAATAGCTAGAAGCTTCAAATTTCACCGAATATTTACTTATATAGCATATATTGTTGTCTGAAAAAATCATAGAGATCGGTTGTATATATAGTATATATCTCATACAACCGATTGTTCAGATAAGAAACTTTTCGCAATTTCTACCCCATTTTAACAGCTATAAGCTTCAAATTTCACCGATTGCTTACGTATATAGCATATATTGTTGTCTGAAAAAATCATAGAGATCGGTTGTATATATAGTATATATCTCATACAACCGATTGTTCAGATAAGAAACTTTTCGCAATTTCTACCCCATTTTAACAGCTATAAGCTTCAAATTTCACTGATTGCTTACGTATATAGCATATATTGTTGTCTCAAAAAATCATAGAGATCGGTTCTATATATAGTATATATCTCATACAACCGATTGTTCAGATAAGAAACTTTTCGCAATTTCTACCCCATTTTAACAGCTAGAAGCTTCAAATTTCACCAACTGCTTACGTGTATAGCATATATTGATGTCTGAAAAAATCATTGAGATCGGTGATATACATAGTATATATCTCATACAACCGATTGTTCAGATAAGAAACTTTGCGCAATTTCTGCCCCGTTTTAACAGTTAGAAGCTTCAAATTTCACAAAATGCTTTCGTATATAGCATATATTGTTGTCTGAAAAAATCATAGAGATCGGTGGTATATATATTATATACTTCATATAAACTGTCATATTGACCCCTTTTTTACGGCTAGAAGCTTCAAGATTCATCAAATTTCATCAAATAGTTACGTTTACGTCATATATTTTTGAAATACGTGATTCGTAGCCATAGTTTTTACATGCAGACCACAAAAAACGTGAAGCTTTGCATCCTCACACAGATTACCTACCTATTTTTATACCTTTCATGAAAATGAAATGGTATATTAAGTTCGTCACGAAACCGAAAATTGTAAGTCCTTAAAGGAAAATAGATAGACCCACCATTAAGTATACCGAAATAATCAGGTTGAAGAGCTGAGTTGTTTTAGCCATGTCCGTCTGTCCGTCTGTCCGTCTGTCCGTCTGTCTGTTTGTATGCAAACTAGTCCCTCAATTTTTGAGATATCTTGATAAAATTTGGTGAGCAGGTGTATTTGGGTGTCCGATTAGACATTTGTCGGAACCGACCGGATCGGACCACTATAGCATATATCCTCCATACGACCGATTTTTCAGAAAAAGAGGATTTTTGTAATATCTTACCCAATTTAACAGATTGAAGCTTCAAACTTCACCATATACTTTCGTATATTGAACATATTGTTGCCTGAAAAAATTTATGAGATCGGTCGTATATATAGTATATATCCCCCACAACCGATTGTTCAGATAAGGAACTTTTCGTAATTACTGCACTATTTTAAGAGCTAGAGGCTTCAAATTTCAGCGAATGCTTACGTATATAGCATATATTGTTGTCTGAAAAAATCATAAAGATCGGTGGTATATATAGTATATATATGGTGGTATATATAGCATATATATATAGTATATATATATATATTTTCGCAAATTTTAGCCCCATTTTAATAGCTAGAAGCTTCAAATTTCACCGAATATTTACTTATATAGCATATATTGTTGTCTGAAAAAATCATAGAGATCGGTTGTATATATAGTATATATCTCATACAACCGATTGTTCAGATAAGAAACTTTTCGCAATTTCTACCCCATTTTAACAGCTATAAGCTTCAAATTTCACCGATTGCTTACGTATATAGCATATATTGTTGTCTGAAAAAATCATAGAGATCGGTTGTATATATAGTATATATCTCATACAACCGATTGTTCAGATAAGAAACTTTTCGCAATTTCTACCCCATTTTAACAGCTATAAGCTTCAAATTTCACTGATTGCTTACGTATATAACATATATTGTTGTCTCAAAAAATCATAGAGATCGGTTCTATATATAGTATATATCTCATACAACCGATTGTTCAGATAAGAAACTTTTCGCAATTTCTACCCCATTTTAACAGCTAGAAGCTTCAAATTTCACCAACTGCTTACGTGTATAGCATATATTGATGTCTGAAAAAATCATTGAGATCGGTGATATACATAGTATATATCTCATACAACCGATTGTTCAGATAAGAAACTTTGCGCAATTTCTGCCCCGTTTTAACAGTTAGAAGCTTCAAATTTCACAAAATGCTTTCGTATATAGCATATATTGTTGTCTGAAAAAATCATAGAGATCGGTGGTATATATATTATATACTTCATATAAACTGTCATATTGACCCCTTTTTTACGGCTAGAAGCTTCAAGATTCATCAAATTTCATCAAATAGTTACGTTTACGTCATATATTTTTGAAATACGTGATTCGTAGCCATAGTTTTTACATGCAGACCACAAAAAACGTGAAGCTTTGCATCCTCACACAGATTACCTACCTATTTTTATACCTTTCATGAAAATGAAATGGTATATTAAGTTCGTCACGAAACCGAAAATTGTAAGTCCTTAAAGGAAAATAGATAGACCCACCATTAAGTATACCGAAATAATCAGGTTGAAGAGCTGAGTTGTTTTAGCCATGTCCGTCTGTCCGTCTGTCCGTCTGTCCGTCTGTCCGTCTGTCCGTCTGTCTGTTTGTATGCAAACTAGTCCCTCAATTTTTGAGATATCTTGATAAAATTTGGTGAGCAGGTGTATTTGGGTGTCCGATTAGACATTTGTCGGAACCGACCGGATCGGACCACTATAGCATATATCCTCCATACGACCGATTTTTCAGAAAAAGAGGATTTTTGTAATATCTTACCCAATTTAACAGATTGAAGCTTCAAACTTCACCATATACTTTCGTATATTGAACATATTGTTGCCTGAAAAAATTTATGAGATCGGTCGTATATATAGTATATATCCCCCACAACCGATTGTTCAGATAAGGAACTTTTCGTAATTACTGCCCTATTTTAAGAGCTAGAGGCTTCAAATTTCAGCGAATGCTTACGTATATAGCATATATTGTTGTCTGAAAAAATCATAAAGATCGGTGGTATATATAGTATATATATGGTGGTATATATAGCATATATATATAGTATATATATATATATTTTTGCAAATTTTAGCCCCATTTTAATAGCTAGAAGCTTCAAATTTCACCGAATATTTACTTATATAGCATATATTGTTGTCTGAAAAAATCATAGAGATCGGTTGTATATATAGTATATATCTCATACAACCGATTGTTCAGATAAGAAACTTTTCGCAATTTCTACCCCATTTTAACAGCTATAAGCTTCAAATTTCACCGATTGCTTACGTATATAGCATATATTGTTGTCTGAAAAAATCATAGAGGTCGGTTGTATATATAGTATATATCTCATACAACCGATTGTTCAGATAAGAAACTTTTCGCAATTTCTACCCCATTTTAACAGCTATAAGCTTCAAATTTCACTGATTGCTTACGTATATAGCATATATTGTTGTCTCAAAAAATCATAGAGATCGGTTCTATATATAGTATATATCTCATACAACCGATTGTTCAGATAAGAAACTTTTCGCAATTTCTACCCCATTTTAACAGCTAGAAGCTTCAAATTTCACCAACTGCTTACGTGTATAGCATATATTGATGTCTGAAAAAATCATTGAGATCGGTGATATACATAGTATATATCTGATACAACCGATTGTTCAGATAAGAAACTTTGCGCAATTTCTGCCCCGTTTTAACAGTTAGAAGCTTCAAATTTCACAAAATGCTTTCGTATATAGCATATATTGTTGTCTGAAAAAATCATAGAGATCGGTGGTATATATATTATATACTTCATATAAACTGTCATATTGACCCCTTTTTTACGGCTAGAAGCTTCAAGATTCATCAAATTTCATCAAATAGTTACGTTTACGTCATATATTTTTGAAATACGTGATTCGTAGCCATAGTTTTTACATGCAGACCACAAAAAACGTGAAGCTTTGCATCCTCACACAGATTACCTACCTATTTTTATACCTTTCATGAAAATGAAATGGTATATTAAGTTCGTCACGAAACCGAAAATTGTAAGTCCTTAAAGGAAAATAGATAGACCCACCATTAAGTATACCGAAATAATCAGGTTGAAGAGCTGAGTTGTTTTAGCCATGTCCGTCTGTCCGTCTGTCCGTCTGTCCGTCTGTCCGTCTGTCCGTCTGTCCGTCTGTCTGTTTGTATGCAAACTAGTCCCTCAATTTTTGAGATATCTTGATAAAATTTGGTGAGCAGGTGTATTTGGGTGTCCGATTAGACATTTGTCGGAACCGACCGGATCGGACCACTATAGCATATATCCTCCATACGACCGATTTTTCAGAAAAAGAGGATTTTTGTAATATCTTACCCAATTTAACAGATTGAAGCTTCAAACTTCACCATATACTTTCGTATATTGAACATATTGTTGCCTGAAAAAATTTATGAGATCGGTCGTATATATAGTATATATCCCCCACAACCGATTGTTCAGATAAGGAACTTTTCGTAATTACTGCCCTATTTTAAGAGCTAGAGGCTTCAAATTTCAGCGAATGCTTACGTATATAGCATATATTGTTGTCTGAAAAAATCATAAAGATCGGTGGTATATATAGTATATATATGGTGGTATATATAGCATATATATATAGTATATATATATATATTTTCGCAAATTTTAGCCCCATTTTAATAGCTAGAAGCTTCAAATTTCACCGAATATTTACTTATATAGCATATATTGTTGTCTGAAAAAATCATAGAGATCGGTTGTATATATAGTATATATCTCATACAACCGACTGTTCAGATAAGAAACTTTTCGCAATTTCTACCCCATTTTAACAGCTATAAGCTTCAAATTTCACCGATTGCTTACGTATATAGCATATATTGTTGTCTGAAAAAATCATAGAGATCGGTTGTATATATAGTATATATCTCATACAACAGATTGTTCAGATAAGAAACTTTTCGCAATTTCTACCCCATTTTAACAGCTATAAGCTTCAAATTTCACTGATTGCTTACGTATATAGCATATATTGTTGTCTCAAAAAATCATAGAGATCGGTTCTATATATAGTATATATCTCATACAACCGATTGTTCAGATAAGAAACTTTTCGCAATTTCTACCCCATTTTAACAGCTAGAAGCTTCAAATTTCACCAACTGCTTACGTGTATAGCATATATTGATGTCTGAAAAAATCATTGAGATCGGTGATATACATAGTATATATCTCATACAACCGATTGTTCAGATAAGAAACTTTGCGCAATTTCTGCCCCGTTTTAACAGTTAGAAGCTTCAAATTTCACAAAATGCTTTCGTATATAGCATATATTGTTGTCTGAAAAAATCATAGAGATCGGTGGTATATATATTATATACTTCATATAAACTGTCATATTGACCCCTTTTTTACGGCTAGAAGCTTCAAGATTCATCAAATTTCATCAAATAGTTACGTTTACGTCATATATTTTTGAAATACGTGATTCGTAGCCATAGTTTTTACATGCAGACCACAAAAAACGTGAAGCTTTGCATCCTCACACAGATTACCTACCTATTTTTATACCTTTCATGAAAATGAAATGGTATATTAAGTTCGTCACGAAACCGAAAATTGTAAGTCCTTAAAGGAAAATAGATAGACCCACCATTAAGTATACCGAAATAATCAGGTTGAAGAGCTGAGTTGTTTTAGCCATGTCCGTCTGTCCGTCTGTCCGTCTGTCCGTCTGTCCGTCTGTCCGTCTGTCCGTCTGTCTGTTTGTATGCAAACTAGTCCCTCAATTTTTGAGATATCTTGATAAAATTTGGTGAACAGGTGTATTTGGGTGTCCGATTAGACATTTGTCGGAACCGACCGGATCGGAGCACTATAGCATATATCCTCCATACGACCGATTTTTCAGAAAAAGAGGATTTTTGTAATATCTTACCCAATTTAACAGATTGAAGCTTCAAACTTCACCATATACTTTCGTATATTGAACATATTGTTGCCTGAAAAAATTTATGAGATCGGTCGTATATATAGTATATATCCCCCACAACCGATTGTTCAGATAAGGAACTTTTCGTAATTACTGCCCTATTTTAAGAGCTAGAGGCTTCAAATTTCAGCGAATGCTTACGTATATAGCATATATTGTTGTCTGAAAAAATCATAAAGATCGGTGGTATATATAGTATATATATGGTGGTATATATAGCATATATATATAGTATATATATATATATTTTCGCAAATTTTAGCCCCATTTTAATAGCTAGAAGCTTCAAATTTCACCAAATATTTACTTATATAGCATATATTGTTGTCTGAAAAAATCATAGAGATCGGTTGTATATATAGTATATATCTCATACAACCGATTGTTCAGATAAGAAACTTTTCGCAATTTCTACCCCATTTTAACAGCTATAAGCTTCAAATTTCACCGATTGCTTACGTATATAGCATATATTGTTGTCTGAAAAAATCATAGAGATCGGTTGTATATATAGTATATATCTCATACAACCGATTGTTCAGATAAGAAACTTTTCGCAATTTCTACCCCATTTTAACAGCTATAAGCTTCAAATTTCACTGATTGCTTACGTATATAGCATATATTGTTGTCTCAAAAAATCATAGAGATCGGTTCTATATATAGTATATATCTCATACAACCGATTGTTCAGATAAGAAACTTTTCGCAATTTCTACCCCATTTTAACAGCTAGAAGCTTCAAATTTCACCAACTGCTTACGTGTATAGCATATATTGATGTCTGAAAAAATCATTGAGATCGGTGATATACATAGTATATATCTCATACAACCGATTGTTCAGATAAGAAACTTTGCGCAATTTCTGCCCCGTTTTAACAGTTAGAAGCTTCAAATTTCACAAAATGCTTTCGTATATAGCATATATTGTTGTCTGAAAAAATCATAGAGATCGGTGGTATATATATTATATACTTCATATAAACTGTCATATTGACCCCTTTTTTACGGCTAGAAGCTTCAAGATTCATCAAATTTCATCAAATAGTTACGTTTACGTCATATATTTTTGAAATACGTGATTCGTAGCCATAGTTTTTACATGCAGACCACAAAAAACGTGAAGCTTTGCATCCTCACACAGATTACCTACCTATTTTTTATTTTATATTTATCTTAAAAATCGTTTAGATATGTTCAAATTTCACCAAATGCTTACGTGTATAGCATATATTATTGTCTGAGAAAATCATAGATACCGGTGGTATATATAGTATATATCCCATACAACCGATTGTTCAGATAAGAAACTTTGCGCAATTTCTTTCCCATTTTAACAGTTATAAGCTTCAAATTTCACCGATTGCTTACGTATATAGTATGTATTGTTGTGTCAAAAAATCATAGAGATCGGTGATATATATAATATATATATGATGGTATATATAGTATATATATATAGTATATATATATTTTTTTTACGATTTCGGCCCCATTTTAACAGCTAGAAGCTTCAAATTTCACCAACTGCTTACGTGTATAGCATATATTGATGTCTGAAAAAATCATTGAGATCGGTGGTACACATAGTATATATCTCATACAACCGATTGTTCAGATAAGAAACTTTGCGCAATTTCTGCCCCATTTTAACAGTTAGAAGCTTCAAATTTCACAAAATGCTTACGTATATAGCATATATTGTTGTCTGAAAAAATCATAGAGATCGGTCGTATATATATTATATACTTCATATAAACTGTCATTTTGACCCCTTTTTTACGGCTAGAATCTTCAAAATTCATCAAATTTGATCAAATAGTTACGTTTTCGTCATATATTTTTGAAATACGTGATTCGTCGTCATAGTTTTTACACGCAGACCACAAAAAACCTGAAACTTTGCATCCTCACACAAAGTACCTACCCGTTTTTATACCTTTCATGAAAATGAAATGGTATATTAAGTTCGTCACGAAACCGAAAATTGTAAGTCCTTAAAGGAAAATAGATAGACCCACCATTAAGTATACCGAAATAATCAGGTTGAAGAGCTGAGTTGTTTTAGCCATGTCCGTCTGTCCGTCTGTCCGTCTGTCCGTCTGTCCGTCTGTCCGTCTGTCTGTTTGTATGCAAACTAGTCCCTCAATTTTTGAGATATCTTGATAAAATTTGGTGAGCAGGTGTATTTGGGTGTCCGATTAGCATTTGTCGGAACCGACCGGATCGGACCACTATAGCATATATCCTCCATACGACCGATTTTTCAGAAAAAGAGGATTTTTGTAATATCTTACCCAATTTAACAGATTGAAGCTTCAAACTTCACCATATACTTTCGTATATTGAACATATTGTTGCCTGAAAAAATTTATGAGATCGGTCGTATATATAGTATATATCCCCCACAACCGATTGTTCAGATAAGGAACTTTTCGTAATTACTGCCCTATTTTAAGAGCTAGAGGCTTCAAATTTCAGCGAATGCTTACGTATATAGCATATATTGTTGTCTGAAAAAATCATAAAGATCGGTGGTATATATAGTATATATATGGTGGTATATATAGCATATATATATAGTATATATATATATATTTTCGCAAATTTTAGCCCCATTTTAATAGCTAGAAGCTTCAAATTTCACCGAATATTTACTTATATAGCATATATTGTTGTGTGAAAAAATCATAGAGATCGGTTGTATATATAGTATATATCTCATACAACCGATTGTTCAGATAAGAAACTTTTCGCAATTTCTACCCCATTTTAACAGCTATAAGCTTCAAATTTCACCGATTGCTTACGTATATAGCATATATTGTTGTCTGAAAAAATCATAGAGATCGGTTGTATATATAGTATATATCTCATACAACCGATTGTTCAGATAAGAAACTTTTCGCAATTTCTACCCCATTTTAACAGCTATAAGCTTCAAATTTCACTGATTGCTTACGTATATAACATATATTGTTGTCTCAAAAAATCATAGAGATCGGTTCTATATATAGTATATATCTCATACAACCGATTGTTCAGATAAGAAACTTTTCGCAATTTCTACCCCATTTTAACAGCTAGAAGCTTCAAATTTCACCAACTGCTTACGTGTATAGCATATATTGATGTCTGAAAAAATCATTGAGATCGGTGATATACATAGTATATATCTCATACAACCGATTGTTCAGATAAGAAACTTTGCGCAATTTCTGCCCCGTTTTAACAGTTAGAAGCTTCAAATTTCACAAAATGCTTTCGTATATAGCATATATTGTTGTCTGAAAAAATCATAGAGATCGGTGGTATATATATTATATACTTCATATAAACTGTCATATTGACCCCTTTTTTACGGCTAGAAGCTTCAAGATTCATCAAATTTCATCAAATAGTTACGTTTACGTCATATATTTTTGAAATACGTGATTCGTAGCCATAGTTTTTACATGCAGACCACAAAAAACGTGAAGCTTTGCATCCTCACACAGATTACCTACCTATTTTTATACCTTTCATGAAAATGAAATGGTATATTAAGTTCGTCACGAAACCGAAAATTGTAAGTCCTTAAAGGAAAATAGATAGACCCACCATTAAGTATACCGAAATAATCAGGTTGAAGAGCTGAGTTGTTTTAGCCATGTCCGTCTGTCCGTCTGTCCGTCTGTCCGTCTGTCCGTCTGTCCGTCTGTCTGTTTGTATGCAAACTAGTCCCTCAATTTTTGAGATATCTTGATAAAATTTGGTGAGCAGGTGTATTTGGGTGTCCGATTAGACATTTGTCGGAACCGACCGGATCGGACCACTATAGCATATATCCTCCATACGACCGATTTTTCAGAAAAAGAGGATTTTTGTAATATCTTACCCAATTTAACAGATTGAAGCTTCAAACTTCACCATATACTTTCGTATATTGAACATATTGTTGCCTGAAAAAATTTATGAGATCGGTCGTATATATAGTATATATCCCCCACAACCGATTGTTCAGATAAGGAACTTTTCGTAATTACTGCCCTATTTTAAGAGCTAGAGGCTTCAAATTTCAGCGAATGCTTACGTATATAGCATATATTGTTGTCTGAAAAAATCATAAAGATCGGTGGTATATATAGTATATATATGGTGGTATATATAGCATATATATATAGTATATATATATATATTTTCGCAAATTTTAGCCCCATTTTAATAGCTAGAAGCTTCAAATTTCACCGAATATTTACTTATATAGCATATATTGTTGTCTGAAAAAATCATAGAGATCGGTTGTATATATAGTATATATCTCATACAACCGATTGTTCAGATAAGAAACTTTTCGCAATTTCTACCCCATTTTAACAGCTATAAGCTTCAAATTTCACCGATTGCTTACGTATATAGCATATATTGTTGTCTGAAAAAATCATAGAGATCGGTTGTATATATAGTATATATCTCATACAACCGATTGTTCAGATAAGAAACTTTTCGCAATTTCTACCCCATTATAACAGCTATAAGCTTCAAATTTCACTGATTGCTTACGTATATAGCATATATTGTTGTCTCAAAAAATCATAGAGATCGGTTCTATATATAGTATATATCTCATACAACCGATTGTTCAGATAAGAAACTTTTCGCAATTTCTACCCCATTTTAACAGCTAGAAGCTTCAAATTTCACCAACTGCTTACGTGTATAGCATATATTGATGTCTGAAAAAATCATTGAGATCGGTGATATACATAGTATATATCTCATACAACCGATTGTTCAGATAAGAAACTTTGCGCAATTTCTGCCCCGTTTTAACAGTTAGAAGCTTCAAATTTCACAAAATGCTTTCGTATATAGCATATATTGTTGTCTGAAAAAATCATAGAGATCGGTGGTATATATATTATATACTTCATATAAACTGTCATATTGACCCCTTTTTTACGGCTAGAAGCTTCAAGATTCATCAAATTTCATCAAATAGTTACGTTTACGTCATATATTTTTGAAATACGTGATTCGTAGCCATAGTTTTTACATGCAGACCACAAAAAACGTGAAGCTTTGCATCCTCACACAGATTACCTACCTATTTTTATACCTTTCATGAAAATGAAATGGTATATTAAGTTCGTCACGAAACCGAAAATTGTAAGTCCTTAGAGGAAAATAGATAGACCCACCATTAAGTATACCGAAATAATCAGGTTGAAGAGCTGAGTTGTTTTAGCCATGTCCGTCTGTCCGTCTGTCCGTCTGTCCGTCTGTCCGTCTGTCTGTTTGTATGCAAACTAGTCCCTCAATTTTTGAGATATCTTGATAAAATTTGGTGAGCAGGTGTATTTGGGTGTCCGATTAGACATTTGTCGGAACCGACCGGATCGGACCACTATAGCATATATCCTCCATACGACCGATTTTTCAGAAAAAGAGGATTTTTGTAATATCTTACCCAATTTAACAGATTGAAGCTTCAAACTTCACCATATACTTTCGTATATTGAACATATTGTTGCCTGAAAAAATTTATGAGATCGGTCGAATATATAGTATATATCCCCCACAACCGATTGTTCAGATAAGGAACTTTTCGTAATTACTGCCCTATTTTAAGAGCTAGAGGCTTCAAATTTCAGCGAATGCTTACGTATATAGCATATATTGTTGTCTGAAAAAATCATAAAGATCGGTGGTATATATAGTATATATATGGTGGTATATATAGCATATATATATAGTATATATATATATATTTTCGCAAATTTTAGCCCCATTTTAATAGCTAGAAGCTTCAAATTTCACCGAATATTTACTTATATAGCATATATTGTTGTCTGAAAAAATCATAGAGATCGGTTGTATATATAGTATATATCTCATACAACCGATTGTTCAGATAAGAAACTTTTCGCAATTTCTACCCCATTTTAACAGCTATAAGCTTCAAATTTCACCGATTGCTTACGTATATAGCATATATTGTTGTCTGAAAAAATCATAGAGATCGGTTGTATATATAGTATATATCTCATACAACCGATTGTTCAGATAAGAAACTTTTCGCAATTTCTACCCCATTTTAACAGCTATAAGCTTCAAATTTCACTGATTGCTTACGTATATAGCATATATTGTTGTCTCAAAAAATCATAGAGATCGGTTCTATATATAGTATATATCTCATACAACCGATTGTTCAGAGAAGAAACTTTTCGCAATTTCTACCCCATTTTAACAGCTAGAAGCTTCAAATTTCACCAACTGCTTACGTGTATAGCATATATTGATGTCTGAAAAAATCATTGAGATCGGTGATATACATAGTATATATCTCATACAACCGATTGTTCAGATAAGAAACTTTGCGCAATTTCTGCCCCGTTTTAACAGTTAGAAGCTTCAAATTTCACAAAATGCTTTCGTATATAGCATATATTGTTGTCTGAAAAAATCATAGAGATCGGTGGTATATATATTATATACTTCATATAAACTGTCATATTGACCCCTTTTTTACGGCTAGAAGCTTCAAGATTCATCAAATTTCATCAAATAGTTACGTTTACGTCATATATTTTTGAAATACGTGATTCGTAGCCATAGTTTTTACATGCAGACCACAAAAAACGTGAAGCTTTGCATCCTCACACAGATTACCTACCTATTTTTATACCTTTCATGAAAATGAAATGGTATATTAAGTTCGTCACGAAACCGAAAATTGTAAGTCCTTAAAGGAAAATAGATAGACCCACCATTAAGTATACCGAAATAATCAGGTTGAAGAGCTGAGTTGTTTTAGCCATGTCCGTCTGTCCGTCTGTCCGTCTGTCCGTCTGTCCGTCTGTCTGTTTGTATGCAAACTAGTCCCTCAATTTTTGAGATATCTTGATAAAATTTGGTGAGCAGGTGTATTTGGGTGTCCGATTAGACATTTGTCGGAACCGACCGGATCGGACCACTATAGCATATATCCTCCATACGACCGATTTTTCAGAAAAAGAGGATTTTTGTAATATCTTACCCAATTTAACAGATTGAAGCTTCAAACTTCACCATATACTTTCGTATATTGAACATATTGTTGCCTGAAAAAATTTATGAGATCGGTCGTATATATAGTATATATCCCCCACAACCGATTGTTCAGATAAGGAACCTACCTATTTTTTATTTTATATTTATCTTAAAAATCGTTTAGATATGTTCAAATTTCACCAAATGCTTACGTGTATAGCATATATTATTGTCTGAGAAAATCATAGATACCGGTGGTATATATAGTATATATCCCATACAACCGATTGTTCAGATAAGAAACTTTGCGCAATTTCTTTCCCATTTTAACAGTTATAAGCTTCAAATTTCACCGATTGCTTACGTATATAGTATGTATTGTTGTGTCAAAAAATCATAGAGATCGGTGATATATATAATATATATATGATGGTATATATAGTATATATATATAGTATATATATATTTTTTTTACGATTTCAGCCCCATTTTAACAGCTAGAAGCTTCAAATTTCACCAACTGCTTACGTGTATAGCATATATTGATGTCTGAAAAAATCATTGAGATCGGTGGTACACATAGTATATATCTCATACAACCGATTGTTCAGATAAGAAACTTTGCGCAATTTCTGCCCCATTTTAACAGTTAGAAGCTTCAAATTTCACAAAATGCTTACGTATATAGCATATATTGTTGTCTGAAAAAATCATAGAGATCGGTCGTATATATATTATATACTTCATATAAACTGTCATTTTGACCCCTTTTTTACGGCTAGAATCTTCAAAATTCATCAAATTTGATCAAATAGTTACGTTTTCGTCATATATTTTTGAAATACGTGATTCGTAGTCATAGTTTTTACACGCAGACCACAAAAAACCTGAAACTTTGCATCCTCACACAAAGTACCTACCCGTTTTTTATTTTATATTTATCTTAAAAATCGTTAAGGTATGTAGATCTGTTCACTATATATTTCTTATCTTATACATCCGATTATTCGGAGATTACGAACGGGATAAGATTATTGTTCAGCCCCATTCATGAAAGGTATGAAGTCTTTGGCACAGCCGAAGACAGTCCCGTTCTTACTTGTTTATTTTATATTTATCTTAAAAATCGTTTAGATATGTTCAAATTTCACCAAATGCTTACGTGTATAGCATATATTATTGTCTGAGAAAATCATAGATACCGGTGGTATATATAGTATATATCCCATACAACCGATTGTTCAGATAAGAAACTTTGCGCAATTTCTTTCCCATTTTAACAGTTATAAGCTTCAAATTTCACCGATTGCTTACGTATATAGTATGTATTGTTGTGTCAAAAAATCATAGAGATCGGTGATATATATAATATATATATGATGGTATATATAGTATATATATATAGTATATATATATATTTTTTACGATTTCGGCCCCATTTTAACAGCTAGAAGCTTCAAATTTCACCAACTGCTTACGTGTATAGCATATATTGATGTCTGAAAAAATCATTGAGATCGGTGGTACACATAGTATATATCTCATACAACCGATTGTTCAGATAAGAAACTTTGCGCAATTTCTGCCCCATTTTAACAGTTAGAAGCTTCAAATTTCACAAAATGCTTACGTATATAGCATATATTGTTGTCTGAAAAAATCATAGAGATCGGTCGTATATATATTATATACTTCATATAAACTGTCATTTTGACCCCTTTTTTACGGCTAGAATCTTCAAAATTCATCAAATTTGATCAAATAGTTACGTTTTCGTCATATATTTTTGAAATACGTGATTCGTAGTCATAGTTTTTACACGCAGACCACAAAAAACCTGAAACTTTGCATCCTCACACAAAGTACCTACCCGTTTTTTATTTTATATTTATCTTAAAAATCGTTAAGGTATGTAGATCTGTTCTCTATATATTTCTTATCTTATACATCCGATTATTCGGAGATTACGAACGGGATAAGATTATTGTTCAGCCCCATTCATGAAAGGTATGAAGTCTTTGGCACAGCCGAAGACAGTCCCGTTCTTACTTGTTTATTTTATATTTATCTTAAAAATCGTTTAGATATGTTCAAATTTCACCAAATGCTTACGTGTATAGCATATATTATTGTCTGAGAAAATCATAGATACCGGTGGTATATATAGTATATATCCCATACAACCGATTGTTCAGATAAGAAACTTTGCGCAATTTCTTTCCCATTTTAACAGTTATAAGCTTCAAATTTCACCGATTGCTTACGTATATAGTATGTATTGTTGTGTCAAAAAATCATAGAGATCGGTGATATATATAATATATATATGATGGTATATATAGTATATATATATAGTATATATATATTTTTTTTACGATTTCGGCCCCATTTTAACAGCTAGAAGCTTCAAATTTCACCAACTGCTTACGTGTATAGCATATATTGATGTCTGAAAAAATCATTGAGATCGGTGGTACACATAGTATATATCTCATACAACCGATTGTTCAGATAAGAAACTTTGCGCAATTTCTGCCCCATTTTAACAGTTAGAAGCTTCAAATTTCACAAAATGCTTACGTATATAGCATATATTGTTGTCTGAAAAAATCATAGAGATCGGTCGTATATATATTATATACTTCATATAAACTGTCATTTTGACCCCTTTTTTACGGCTAGAATCTTCAAAATTCATCAAATTTGATCAAATAGTTACGTTTTCGTCATATATTTTTGAAATACGTGATTCGTAGTCATAGTTTTTACACGCAGACCACAAAAAACCTGAAACTTTGCATCCTCACACAAAGTACCTACCCGTTTTTTATTTATTTTATATTTATCTTAAAAATCGTTAAGGTGTGTAGATCTGTTCACTATATATTTCTTATCTTATACATCCGATTATTCGGAGATTACGAACGGGATAAGATTATTGTTCAGCCCCATTCATGAAAGGTATGAAGTCTTTGGCACAGCCGAAGACAGTCCCGTTCTTACTTGTTTATTTTATATTTATCTTAAAAATCGTTTAGATATGTTCAAATTTCACCAAATGCTTACGTGTATAACATATATTATTGTCTGAGAAAATCATAGATACCGGTGGTATATATAGTATATATCCCATACAACCGATTGTTCAGATAAGAAACTTTGCGCAATTTCTTTCCCATTTTAACAGTTATAAGCTTCAAATTTCACCGATTGCTTACGTATATAGTATGTATTGTTGTGTCAAAAAATCATAGAGATCGGTGATATATATAATATATATATGATGGTATATATAGTATATATATATAGTATATATATATTTTTTTTACGATTTCGGCCCCATTTTAACAGCTAGAAGCTTCAAATTTCACCAACTGCTTACGTGTATAGCATATATTGATGTCTGAAAAAATCATTGAGATCGGTGGTACACATAGTATATATCTCATACAACCGATTGTTCAGATAAGAAACTTTGCGCAATTTCTGCCCCATTTTAACAGTTAGAAGCTTCAAATTTCACAAAATGCTTACGTATATAGCATATATTTTTGTCTGAAAAAATCATAGAGATCGGTCGTATATATATTATATACTTCATATAAACTGTCATTTTGACCCCTTTTTTACGGCTAGAATCTTCAAAATTCATCAAATTTGATCAAATAGTTACGTTTTCGTCATATATTTTTGAAATACGTGATTCGTAGTCATAGTTTTTACACGCAGACCACAAAAAACCTGAAACTTTGCATCCTCACACAAAGTACCTACCCGTTTTTTATTTTATATTTATCTTAAAAATCGTTAAGGTATGTAGATCTGTTCACTATATATTTCTTATCTTATACATCCGATTATTCGGAGATTACGAACGGGATAAGATTATTGTTCAGCCCCATTCATGAAAGGTATGAAGTCTTTGGCACAGCCGAAGACAGTCCCGTTCTTACTTGTTTATTTTATATTTATCTTAAAAATCGTTTAGATATGTTCAAATTTCACCAAATGCTTACGTGTATAGCATATATTATTGTCTGAGAAAATCATAGATACCGGTGGTATATATAGTATATATCCCATACAACCGATTGTTCAGATAAGAAACTTTGCGCAATTTCTTTCCCATTTTAACAGTTATAAGCTTCAAATTTCACCGATTGCTTACGTGTATAGTATGTATTGTTGTGTCAAAAAATCATAGAGATCGGTGATATATATAATATATATATGATGGTATATATAGTATATATATATAGCATATATATATTTTTTTTACGATTTCGGCCCCATTTTAACAGCTAGAAGCTTCAAATTTCACCAACTGCTTACGTGTATAGCATATATTGATGTCTGAAAAAATCATTGAGATCGGTGGTACACATAGTATATATCTCATACAACCGATTGTTCAGATAAGAAACTTTGCGCAATTTCTGCCCCATTTTAACAGTTAGAAGCTTCAAATTTCACAAAATGCTTACGTATATAGCATATATTGTCATAGAGATCGGTCGTATATATATTATATACTTCATATAAACTGTCATTTTGACCCCTTTTTTACGGCTAGAATCTTCAAAATTCATCAAATTTGATCAAATAGTTACGTTTTCGTCATATATTTTTGAAATACGTGATTCGTAGTCATAGTTTTTACACGCAGACCACAAAAAACCTGAAACTTTGCATCCTCACACAAAGTACCTACCCGTTTTTTATTTTATATTTATCTTAAAAATCGTTAAGGTATGTAGATCTGTTCACTATATATTTCTTATCTTATACATCCGATTATTCGGAGATTACGAACGGGATAAGATTATTGTTCAGCCCCATTCATGAAAGGTATGAAGTCTTTGGCACAGCCGAAGACAGTCCCGTTCTTACTTGTTTTTTTTTTAACTTTTTTTTAATATTTCTAACCCACGAAATTAGGGACACACTTTTTTTGTAGTACTTTATGTTTCATAAGAAACCCTATTTGTTAAGTATTTTAATTATTAAATAAACCCCCGAGGAAGATTTTGATGTAATTTCGTGGTACACTTTTATTAATCTATTCGTCAATATTTTAATCTAAAAGCTCTGCGAAGCACAACATTTTAACGAAATAATAGCATTATAGAACATTTGTTTATTCAATAATTTTTCATTTAATTTAAAAAAATGTATCAAAATTCCAACTTCTTTACTATTGTTTTGAATGAATATTGATAATAGAAAAAAAATTTGAATATAATATAAACCTCAAATTACCGCTTAAGGCGATACAAAGAATTTACGCACACCAAAATTTGTGCATGCCCCTAATTTCGTGGTATACTGCGCATTTACATTTCAGCAGGAAAGCACGCATTTTTGGTGTGGGGTTATTTATACGCGTATTTTTTGAAATAAATTTAAGAAAGCTGCCTCAAACTTAAATCGATCTCTATTCGCTGATTATTGGGTTAATAACTTAGTTTTATAGAAAAAATGACAAAGGCTCGTTACACAAAAGAAGATTTGACAGAAGCGCTTAATGGTTTCACTATTGAAAAAAATTAAAAACAAAAATAAAATAAAAACATTTTTAGTAATAATAAATAAAAGACATTTTTAGAAAAGTAACAAGTTACATCAATTGAATACATTTTTTTTTATTCTATATTTTTGTTTTTAACCTTTTTCATTTAATGTTGCTTATTTCATATCAGTAATGTCTAAAGTTCTAAGAAATCTTAGATTTAATGAAAAAATACAAAAAAAACAAAAATTTACAAAAAAAAAAAAAAAAAAAATCAAAACGAAAACAACAACAAAAAAATAAAAAGTTTTTGAAAAGAACATACATTAAACTATTTTTTTTTCTTATTTATGTTGGTTTTAAACCTCTTTCTTCTCATAAAAAAATAACAATAAAAAAATTAGTTTTAAATTTTAAATTTCTGATTATGAATTTCAGTAAATCAATTTGTGTATCTTTGGGAATTTGCGTTTGAAATCAATTATAACTATTTTTTTCCATAAAATTAGAGTGTAACTAAATACCACGGAATTAGGTACATCAGAAAATGTTTGCCACGAAATTAGGTACATTTGAGGTTTTGTTGGTTTTGTTTGAAGGTAGGTGGAAACTTATCTCAATTGATCGACTAAATGGGAAAAATTTACTTTTTTAGTTTTCCTTCATTTCTTTTAACGCAAGAGAGGTAGAAAGTCAGAAAAATCCTTAGTGCCACGAAATTAGGGACACTTACCTTATTGTTACAAAATAGAAATTTTCAAAACTTCTCAGTTGTAATGTGATACCGTATATGGTCGCTTTATCTATTGTGAAAAAAGAAAAAGCCAGTGTTAAGCTCATGAATTCTTAAATATTAAGTATAAATTGAACTCACCATTGAACAAACAAATATAAATATGTAAAACTGATCCCGAATTTACAAAAACGCTCCTTATTCGCAACGAACAAAGGAACTTTACAAAAAAAAATGTTCATAACACTCAAATTAATATAGAGACAGAAGTCTCAATTGTGTTGTTAGTGTAAAAATGAGATAAACTGAAATAAGCAAGAAAACAAATACAAGCAGAATATTCTAGTGGTTAAGGCAACTGCAGTTTCGCCGTGTAATTCACGTTCGAATCTCGGTGAAACCTTTGGTAATATTACGAAATTGCCTGATGATGATTGCGTGGCGATTTTGGAAATGGTACCATCGCAATATGTCAGTAAATGTTTCTTTCTTTTCAGTTTCTTTTAAACAGCATAATAATTGAATATTCAATTATTATAAGTAAGTGTTAAGCTCATGAATATTAAGAAAAAAGATACTTATATAAAAATGGCATGAGTGACAAATTATTCAAAGAATTGATTAATTTTATATAATAAAAGAAAACTAATTGGTACTCTTTTTTGAACTTTAGTCCTTTTTTTCGATGAATTTTGGACGCAAATGAAAAAATGGTGTGTCAAACGTGGATGAAATCAAACTAAATAAATATTTAATTTTGCTCTGGTTCTCGCTACGTGTTCGTGTATACTAACCCAATCTCAATTTGGAAACCTTGTATGTGTAGGTGGGCACTACCGCTACTCATAAGACAAAAAGAGACACTCAGAGAAAAAAAGTTTGTCATCATATACAGTGTTGTCAGAAAAAAAAATCTTTGGGGCTAGAATCTAGAAAAAAGGGCCAGAAGGAGCCAAATTTCTTCAAGAAAATCCAAACCCCGTGCAAAGGAGAGCTAAAAGTATACGTATATATTTCAATGTAAGTTTTCACATTTATTTCAAATCAAACTTAAACAAAGTTATAAATAAAATAATTTTAAAAAAATTTTAGTTAAACTTTTTTATTGAAAACAATACTTACATGAAGTAATAATAATACTAAAAGCTAGAAAATAATTAGGTAGGTCCTAGGTATTAATCATAACACTGCTCAACAATCTGGGGCGTTGATCAGACAATTAAAGAAAAGCGGTGGGCGTGCAAAATTTCTAAAAATCTGAGGCGTAGCATAACCTGATTAAGGTTCAGTTGGTCTTGCTTATGACTATCAATAGAAATTCAATAAAACCGTTTGACTTAAAATTTTTTTAAAATTATTTTATTTTCAAGTTTTTAGTCTTTATTGAATTGTCCATTATTTCTCATTCTATTTAGTTCACTTAGTGAATCGATATTACAAGGACTCTTTTCTGACAATTTGATGCATTCTAAGTCCTCAATACATAATCCTTCCAAAGACTTTACTCGACTCTGCGCCACGTATGCTTGTCTCCCTCGAATATTTTGATATCACTTCTACCGGACTGTATGTAATATTTGTTTCAAATATGAGCCGAAGCGGACATCATAGGTCGCTTTCTATTCATGTATGTACTATGTGTTCCAATTATGGACCAAATCGGACCACAAATAAGAAAATTTTGAATATCTCGACCCTTGCGTCACCTAGCGGCTATTTTTTTCACAGGCCGTTTTCCATTCATGTATGTATTATGTGTTCTAAATATGGACCAAATCGGACCACAAATACGATTTTTTTTAATATCTCCATCCTTGCGCCACCTGGTGGCGATTTTTTCATGTGTCAGCTTTCTATTCATGTATGTAATATGTGTTCCAAATATGAGCCTAATCGGACCACAAATACGATTTTTTGAAATATTTCGATCTATGCGCCACCTATCGGAGTTTTTTATTTCATATTTATGCATTGCCATCGGGTTCTGAACTATATTCCAAGTGTTAAGCTTGTAGCTTATCGGGAAGTTACTTAAATTTTAATTACAAAATTCGTTCACAACGGCCGTGGAGCCTGTCAAGTCAAGCTAAATAAAACCGTTTAAAAAGGTACAGTAAACTAACAAAAAAAAAAAGTAATAAGGTACAAAAGAGGTACATAAATAATACTGTTTTTATAGTTCGTTTTATATTTTTTAATAACAAAAATACGTTTTTTTTAACTTTTGTTTTGCCATTTGGTGGTGAGATATCGTTAAAAAGTAAGAATTTTGCACACTACTACGACTTGCCAAAATGTTGGCCAATGAAAATTAATTAAAATTTTTTCCAATTTTTTTATTCAAATTTGGAGATATATATTATTTGTAATCTCGTTATTTCATCAGGGCTATACTTGTTTTTTTGTGTTTTTTTTTTTTTTTTTCATTTGTTAAATATGAAAACCTTTGAGGTTTGACAATACTAAATGTGTTTTCAACCGAAAATAAATCTATTTTGCTAAGCGTTTCTATATTGTGGGGCAAGCGTTGCCTTAATTGCTCTATTAATTTAATTATGAAGTCGCGACATATATATATCGTATATTTATTTTAATGAATTCGTCTATACATTTATCTTAGTTTTAAATTCGTATATATTCTTCAAAGGTATAATGAAAATAAGGTACGGGAGGCAAAAATTTATTACAATCTGAAGCTAAAGGGTCGAAACTCTTAGAAGATGACACTGTGCTGTTACACAAGCTGGAAAGCGAATACACAACCTCATGACACATTTTATGGGTTAAAGTTTTTGTTATCAGTTGAGTACCGAAAGGGCAAAAATTACAGATTATATGGGGTATATACTATATATACCACCGATTTCTATAATTTTTTCAGACAACAATATATGCTATATTAGTAAGCATTTGGTAAAATTTTAAGCTTCTAGCTGTTAAAATGGGGCAGAAATTGGGAAAAGTTGCTTATCTGAACAATCTCTTGTGGGGGATATATACTATATATACGGCCGAGCTCATCCTTTTTTTCAGGAAACAATATGTGCAATATACGAATGTATTTGGTGAAGTTTGAAGCTTCAATCTGATAAATTGAGGAAGATATGACAAAAATCCTCTTTTTCTGAAAAATCGGTTTTATGGAGGATATATGCTATAGTGGCCCGATTCGCCCGGTTTCAACAAATGTCTAATCGGACACCCAAATACACCCGCTCACCAAATTTTATCAAGACATCTCAAAAACTGAGGGACTACTTTGCATACAAAAAGACAGACGGACATGGCTAAATCAACTCAGCTCTTCATCCTGATCTTTTCGGTATAATTATTGGTAGGTCTATCTATTTTCCTTTAAGGACTGACAATTTTGAGACTCGAGACAAACTTAATATAACAGTTCATTATCAGGAAAGGTATAAAAAGCTTGAGGAATATTTCCTCTACCAAACAAATAAACTCAAGGCATTCACGTATGTATATTTCTGCCAAATGAAATGTGCGTTACTTTGGCAAAGTTTTAAGTAAATATTTTTCATTATTACTTTGTATTTGTACAGTTGAATTAACTCTTCGCTGTTGTGGTGGGGTATGACATACCCCGGCACATGTATTCCCTCATATAAATATTATATTAAAAAAAATTGTAATCTATCGTTCCAAAGGCTTTTATTGGCACTAAGCCGGAGGGTATCGACTATGTTCTAAACACCTCAGATCCTTCTATACCATGGCACTGCCTTTCAATGTTGGTTGGGGTATCACATACCCCTCCATATTACTGAAGAAACTTTTCGAGTTATTTTTTAATGCATTTTTTTATTCGAATTAATTATTTTTCAATTAACCCGTATGATTTATATGATCTTCGAATGGAACCGGTCTAAAATAGTATTATTAACGTTATTAGGTTTCGGCGTCGTTGTACGTTGGGTGTGTCGTTACTTACTTTCAACTTATCCAAAATTTTGATTTGAATTAACCGAAATGGAATGTATTCAAAATTGGGCACATAGTAAAATCATGTTGAAATTCGTCCGGTTTAATTTTGTGCTTGAGAAAATGCATGGATGTATGCTGTGCAGCCAACCAGTTTGACCAGAGCACGCGTTTGTGCCATGCAAAATTTGTGCTAATTTCGAGTCGCCATAACTAATGTCCAGTAGAAATTTTAATCAAAATACAACACCTCTGAAGGAGATTTTCTCATAGCCCTTGAATCTGAGTCGAAGGCTTAGAGAGCGAAAGTTCTTAAAATTTTCCTAACTCAAATTTGTTTAGTCCATGTTTTCATCCCATGACGTGAACGATATTTTGAACCTTTGGATCACCTTACTAACCATTGAACATTTCGGTTTTCATGCGAACATGCCCCACCCGTGAGAAATGCTGTCCCACCCGTGACACTTGATTTTACGTTATAGCGATAAAATAATTTAAGAGAAATACATTTCTTGTATACTATTGGATTCCTCAAATGTTCGTTTATCTAAAAGTATTTAAACAATTCAAGGTACTTTTATATATTTGCAGAGTTTTTATAATTTATAACTTCACAATTGGATAGCGTCTTTTTTTTTTATGCCACCCGTGACAAATATGAAACTTATTGTAATCTCCATATACATACATATGTATGTATTAGACTGGGTCGATTTTTTAACCGATATCGCGCCATCGATTTTTCGAATGGATTTCGGCTCAGCTAAAAAGGTTCAACTACACATACCCAAAAAAATAATTTTCGAGCCTGAGAAATTTCATTTTTTTTACTCTTTTACGACTTTGATTTTTAAGGTTTTTTTCATTACCTACTAAAAAAATTTTCATTTGATTGTAAAATTGGACAGGGTATACATATGAAAATTTTTTTAGTAGGTCAAAGTTGAAAAAAGTCAAAAAAATGAAATTTCGCTGGCTTGAAAATTTTTTTTTGGGTATGCGTAGTGGAACTTTTTTTCCTGAGCCCAAATCCTATCGAAAAATCGATGGCGCGATATCGGTTAACTTTCGTCCATACAACTCGACTCAGTCTAATATGTATATTAATTTAATGTGATCTTTTTTATAGAGGAGTTCAGTATGTTGTGCAAATGGTCTAACATCATTGTATTTGTAAACTGGTGTAGTATTTTTACACAAAACGCCAAAAAATTATACGGCTATACATTTGCTACGTTATGGTAAATACGCAACATCAAAAACCTTAGTTTATTTTTTCAATTTTGAATAGCAAATTAACAACTGTCTAAACAAAACAAAATATGCAAAAAAAAATTTAAAACGAAAAAAATTATTCACGGCCCGTAGCTTTCATTTGCTACAGCAACGTTTCCAACACGAAATACACAAAATGTTGAAGTCCCTTTATTTTTATTTTTTTATACTCACGATCCAATTTGTATAAATAGGGCTCACAAATGTTATCTTGCTTTACTTAATAATTAACAAGCGGCTGAAAAAGTCACAAACCAGAATGAATTCACACAATTATTTCGTGCTCCTATACGTCATGTTTAGCTGCTTTTTGTCCAATACGAATGCCCAATGTTAATGGAAAATTTTTGAATATAACGGATACTGTATGTGGTCTATCCTTTATATCCGAAGATTTTCCATTAAAATTCGGCATTCGTATTGGACAAAAAGCAGCTAAACCTGACGTATAGGAGCGCGAAATAATTGTGTGAACATATTCCAGTTTATGACTTTTTCAGCCGCTTGTTAATTATTAAGTACATCAAGAAAACATTTGTAAGCCCTACATATGTATGTATACATATTGGATCGGGTGTATAAAAAATAAACAAAATCTTATTCTTATAGAATTTGACAGAAAATTGTATGAAAAATACCAGCTCTTTAATTCATTTGGACCAAAAATGATCCATTGCAACACCACATGGCGGCCTCCCTGGTGTGATGGTAGCGTACGCCGCCTACCACACCGAAGATCATGGGTTCTCGCCCCTGGCAAAGCAACATCAAAATTTTAGAAACAAGTTTTTTCAATTAGAAAGAAGGCGATTTAACCGATTTAGTCCATTTTTACTGAAAATATTTACTGTTAAAAATCATACATGCACCAAATTTTTCGTCGAGTTGTGGCTCCAGAAACGTAAGGAAATACAATGTAAGAAAGGGGCAGTGCCACGCCCATTTTTCAAGATTTGATTTTTTTCCCATTTCTTGTTATAATGGCACAAAAAGGATTGGTACAAAACTATTTTTCGCTAAGATTTTACTTATTATTTTTGCCTAAGACCCTTTTTAAAGCCATTTATATAAAAGTGGGCGTGGTTCTTAACCAATATTATCCATTTTTACTAGAAAGATTTCCTGCTATAAGGAAAATATGTGTACCCAATTACGTAACGATATGTAAATTTTTCTTCCAGTTATGACTCCCAAAACATTGGACCACACCCATTTTCAAAAATTTTAGTGTTTTCCAATTTAACGTTATAATTCAATTTAGAAAGGAAAATGCTAAGCTAAAAGCAAAATGCTTTTTGGCTAAGATATAGCTTATTATTTTCGTCCGTGACCCTTATAAAAATCCTTTATATAAAAGTGAGCGTGGTCCTTAATCGATTTCGTTAATTTTTCTTGAAAGCATTCCTTATAGTAAAGGCAACCTCTCTGCCGAATTTTGTTACGATAGGTTTAATGATTTCTGATTAATAATTATTGTAAAATTGATTTTATCACAAGTGGGCGGTGCCACGCCCATTTCAAAAATTTTTCCAGCTTTATTTTTTACTAAATAATCAGGTTTTTTGTGTTTTCCAAAATGTTGTATATATAAAAAGTGGGCGTGGTTATCATCCGATTTCGGTCATTTTCAATACAAATCTATTCTCGGTCTAGATAAGCCCGAATACCAAAGTTGGTGAAGATATCTCAATATTTACTCAATTTATCGTGTTAACGGACAGACGGACGGACGGACATGGCTCAATCAAATTTTTTTTCGATACTGATGATTTTGATATATGGAAGTCTATATCTGTCTCGATTCATTTATACCTGAACAACCAACCATTATCCAATCAAAGTTATAATACCCTGTGTACAAGTACAGCTGGGTATAAAAACGTGCGTTTTCCGAGCCGGCTTAACACGGATTTTGCATCACTTAATTCACGAAGTTATTAAAACAAAACACTAAAAGAAAAGTTAAATAAACAAGTAAGGAAGGTTGAGTTCAGGTGTAACCGAATATTACATACTCAGCTGAGAGCTTTGGAAACCAAATAAGGGAAAATCACCATGCAGGAAATGAACCTAGGGTAACCCTGGAATGTGTTTGTATGACGTGGGTATCAAATGGAAGGTATTAAATAGCATTTTAAAAGGGAGTGCACCATAGTTCTATAGGTGGCCGCCTTTTCGAGATATTGCCATAAAGGTGGACCAGGGGTGACTCTACAATTTGTTTGTACGATATGGGTACCAAATTAAAGGTAGTAATGGGGGTTTTAAAAGGGAATGACCCTTAGTTGTATATGTGAAGGTGTTTTCGAGATATGGAGCAAAATGTGGACCAGAGTAACTCAGAACATCATGTGCCGGGTACCGCTAATTTATTTATACGAGTATATGTAATACCAAGAACAGTATTCCTCCCATGATTCTAAGGTCTTTTGATTTCGCCCTGCAGAACTTTTTCTTTTTCTTCTACTTAATATGGTAGGTGTCCCACCTATTTTACAAAGTTTTTTCTAAAGTACGTGAACTAAGTTTAGTAAAGATATATCGATTTTTGCTCAAGTTATCGTGCTAACGGCCGAACGGAAGTACAGACGGTCGACTGTGTATAAAAACTGGGCGTGGCTTTAACCAAATTCGCCCATTTTCACGGAAAACAGATACCGGCGTAGAGGCTATGCTCTTACCAAATTTCACAAGAATTGGTAAATTTTTTTTCGACTTATGGCATTAAAAGTATTCTAGACAAATTAAATGAAAAAGGGCGAAGCCACGCCCATTTTGAAATTTTCTTTTACTTTTGTATTACTGGAGTTGAATGTTGACATGATTTACTTATATACTGTAAAGGTATTAAATATTTTGTTAAAATTTGATTTTTCAATTTTTTTTTTGAATTGGGCGTTTTCGTTATCCGACTTTGCTAATTTTTATTTAGCATACATATAGTAATAGGAGTAATGTTCCTGCCAAATTTCATCTTGATATCTTCAACGACTGCCAAATGACAACTTGCAAAACGTTTAAATTACCTTCTTTTAAAAGTGGGCGGTGCCACTCCCATTGCCCAAAATTTTACTAATTTTCTATTCTGCGTCATAAGGTCAATCCACCTACCAAGTTTCATCGCTTTATCCGTCTTTGGTAATGAATTATCGCACTTTTTCGGTTTTTCGAAATTTTCGACACCGAAAAACTGGGCGGGGTTATAGTCGGATTTCGTTCATTTTAAGTAGCGATCTGAGATGAGTGCGCAAGAACTAACATACCAAATTTCATTAAGATACCTCGAAATTTACTCAAGTTATCGTGTTAACGGACAGACGGACGGACGGACGGACATGGCTAAATGAATTTCTTTTTTCGCCCAGATCATTTTGATATATATAAGTCTATATCTATCTTGATTAGTTTAAACCGTTACGGATTACCGTTATGCGAACAAAATTAATATACTCTGCGAGCTCTTCTCAAGTGAGTATAAAAATGTAATTGCTCACTTGGTATAATTTTTTCGAAAAATTAATAGAGAACAATGAATTCAAATAAAATGCCCCAAGTCGAGCATGTTTTCAAATTGTCCTTAAGTTGCTAAAACGCAGTTTACCCGAAAAAAGTGTAGTTTTTCACAAAAAATTCTATATTCCGATTAGCTAAAAGAATAAGCGAAATCAGTGATGCAAACTCCTTTAGTAGGTTCCAGGGGTTTAAACACTCCTTTGAAATGATTCTCACCTCATACTTAAGTTGAAGATACTGTAACGATTTTACTGCAATTCCCCTTATTTGCAAACTTCTGCTAACGTTCGAATCACTGAACTGTTGAATCAATAACTCCACTATTCAAAAATGCAAAATGGCCATTATTAAATTCCTCACAATATAACGTACTTCACAACACTACTATTGCTCGCCAGGTGGCTTCTTAAATCAAACTGATTGTAGCGCCTCTACTATTGCTGCCTTTTATAATCTTTGATTTCCTCATTGCATCTTCTAGGCGCTTCCAGAATTTACTTAGTTACTGCTATAAAGTTATAACTACAGATGCGCGTGTATAGCTTCTCATGTGCGCGTGTATTTGTGAGCGACACTTCCGCAATTATAATTGCATTCTTTTGGGAGCATCTCAGGTAAGATATCTGCATGTATTTGTGAGTTGCTTCTCCATTTCGTGTACGTACATATGTATGTGTAGACATAATGATTGAATTATTGATGTACATCAAGTCACTGCTTAGCATCGGTTTAGAGATGATAGTATGCCTTAGTGCTGCTAATATTCGCTACACTGCATTCCACCTAAGTCTGATCGTCCCGATCAGACAAATCTCTAGATCTAAACGCTGCTAGGCTCTCCAAATGAACCACTTTCATTTTGGTTCGTGGTTTGCCAATGGTTTGTATGCGGTACACTACATTGTTGATCCGTTTTATAACTTTGTAGGGGCCTTCCCAATTACACTGCAATTTCGGGGACAAACCTTTTTTCGTTGTGGGTTGTATAACAACACCAAATCTTCTTCCTGAAACCCTTCCGAACTAATTGCTTTATCGTACCTCGCTTTCATCTTGTCCCTCATAATCTTTGCTCGTTGCCTTAGCAGATCGTGAATCTCTCTCAGCTCTTCTTCTAAGACACTAGTGGATTTCTTGACATTTCTCTCCGCATCGGCATTTATCCCATACTTCAAATCAGCTGGCAGTCGACTGTCATTGCCAAAAATTACCTTTGGGGGAGTTTGGCCCGTTGTCTCATGTACTGCCCATCGGTAGGCTATCAAAAAAAATGATATGTGTGTATCCCAGTCCTTATGGTACTTGTCTACTACTTCCCTTAAATGCTCCCATATTCTATTGAAACGTTCCACCATACCATCGGACTAACGATGCAATGCAGTTGTCCATGTTTTTCGAATGCCCAACTTCTTGCACATTTCTTGGAATACAGCTGATTCAAAATTCCTGCCTTGGTCAGAATGTAACTCCATTGGTACACCATACCTTGCAACCCAATCGTTTGTAACCACTTCTGTTGCTATTTCTTCTTCTTGGTTTGGGATTGGGTATACCTCTGGCCATTTGCTGAAATAATCCATAACCACCAGTACGTATTTGTTTCCGCGGTTGCTAGTAGGAAATGGACCTGCGACATCCATGACGATCCTTTCAAATGGTGCACCTGAAATGTACTGCTTCATCTGGCCTTGACTTCGTGTTTTGGGCCCTTTCGCTCTGTTGCAAACTTCGCAGTTGGCAATCCACTCGGTGACCGACTGACGGCAACCAACCCAATTGAATCTCTGCTTAATTTTCTCGAGCGTCTTCGTGATTCCAAGATGACCTCCACTTGGACCATTATGCAGCTCGCTGAGCACGTCAGGAATCCTCTTTCTGGGAACAACTATCAGTTTCTTCTTGCACTGACCATCCCCACTCTCCCATACTTGATGCAAGCAATCGTATATTAATTCTAAACTGTTCCACTGTGCCCAATATGACTTCGCAATGGGACTCTCTGCTGACATCTCCTCTCTGCTTGGTCTTTCGTTTCGTTCAAGCCCTTCCATAACATGTGACAGATCTGTATCTTCTAGCTGACACTTTCTTAGTTGTTCATTGTCCCATTCATCCGTACACGTTATAGTCATTATCCGGACATCTATAATGTCTCATTTAGCCTCGGCCTTTGAATAGTGCTTGCATTCTAAACTACATGGTCTTCGTGACATTGAATCAGCATTTCCATGGGGTACTACCTTTTCGATGCTCAATGGAAAAGTTATAGCTTTGTAGTCGCTCGATCCCCCATGCCAATTGTCCTTCCGGATTACGGAACTGCAGAAGCCATTTCAACGCTGCGTGAACTGTCCTGACACGGAATCGCTGGCCGTAGAGGTATTTGTGAAAATGTTTAATGTACTCTACCAATGCCAATAGCTCTCTCCGCGTAACGCAGTAGTTCCTCTCTGGTTTTCCAATCGAACGGCTGTAATATTCAACTACCTTCTCCTGTCCATCAACCAGTTGTGATAAAACGCATCCTATAGCATATCCACTCGCATCTGTATCTAGAATAAATGCTGCTACTGGAATCGGATATGCTAACATTGGGGCAGTGCACAAACGTTCCTTCAATGTTCGGAAAGCCACTTCTTGCTCCTTCTTCAATTCAAAAGCTTTATTTTTTCTTGTAAGCTCATGGAGGCTATGGGCTACGCTGGAAAAATTTGGTAAAAATCGGCGGTAATATGTGCACAGCCCAAGGAAACTTCTCAATTCATGCAGGTTCTGTGGTCTTGGCCAATCCTTTACAGCCTCTATCTTTTCGTTCGCAGAGCAGATGCCCTCTGTCGTTACCTTGTGACCAAATAATTTACTTCCTTTTTAAACAAAAACACTTTTTGGGACTTAACTTCGGACCAGCGCCAGCTATTCTCTGCAAAACTTCCTCCAAGTTCTTAAGAGGTTCATCAAAGTTCTTGCCCAATACAATGATGTCGTCCAGGTAAACCAATCATGTTTTCCAATGTAGTCCTTTCAGTGCCTGGTCCATGAGTCTCCCAAAAGTAGCTGGTGCATTACAAGGTCCAAAATGCATCACTGTAAATTGCCAAAACCCATCACCGACACTGAAGGCTGTTTTCTCTTTATCTTCCTCCATCACCTCAATTTGCCAGTAGCCGCTTTTCAAGTCCAGTGGGGAAAACCATTTCGTACCAGATAGTGAGTCCAGTGTGCCGTCAATTCTTGGAAATGGGTAGCTATCCTTTTTCGTAACGTCAATCAAATTCCGGTAGTCCACGCAAAACCTAATTTTTTCATCCTTCTTCTTTACAAGTACTGCCGGTGAGCTCCATGGACTAGCTGATGGTTCGATGACGCCGCTGTTGCTCATTTCTTGTATGATTTGACTCACAACTTTCCGCTTCGCCAGTGGAACACTACGTGGAGCTTGACGGATCGGCCTCGCATCTCCAATGTCAATTTGATATTTCACAACGTTGGTGCGGCCTGGTTTGGAACCATCCTGGTCAAATATGTTCGCGTACTTTAGGAGCAGTTGTTTTGCTTTACTCTGATAGGCTTCCTCTAGCCCCTGCGTCCATGCCATGGTGTCATTTGAAAGATCAGTATTACCAGCTGAAACGTGCTCCTGGAGCTGTTCACAGTTAATAACTAATTCAACATCTTGGCTTCTTCCCAAAATAGCTCCTTTGATCAGTTTGAGTGGTGACTTGAACTCACTGAGTACTCTTACCAGAATACGTCCCTCTTGTTTTGTCATAGCCAGGGTTTTTCCTACAAGTATGTTCAGTGCTGATTTGTTTGCTGCTTCGACAACCCACAATTTGTTTGTCCCACAATCTCAATCAACCTTTGCCCAGATCACTGCTTCGGATTTTGGTGGTATTTGCTGACTCTCTTCCACCAGCACTCGTTTACTGCTGTAGCCTTTCTCGCAGCCGAAATTAAGTGGCACATCCATGTTGTTATATCGCATCGTTTTGCTTTTCATATCGATCTTGATCGATTAAGAAGTACACTCCAGTTACGATTTCATCAACAATCTCTGCCACTATAAAATTGTGTAGTACCGTGGCGTTCCCAATTGCTACTTCACATGCTACTTTTCCAATTACCTGGGTGCCTTCTCCCGTGGCTGTACTAAATTTTGTTCCTATTGACTAAATCTGATCGAATGATGGAATGGGATGCACCCGTATCTACAGTCAGTAAACGTTCCTTTCCATCCACATGTTCTCCGACAGTAAGATTGCTTGACCTTCTTCCAATTTGCGAGATAGAGATTATGGGGCATTCAATTGAGAGAGCCAGCTATCGCCCTTGCGGCTGACTCGCTTTAGTTTAACGATTGAGTGGATTTGGAGATTTGCTCATCTCCTTCAGCTCTGCGTTTACGGCCACCCACATTGCTGGAACTGTTAGGATTGGTACTGCAATAACGTGCAATGTGCCGTGGCTTTCCACATTTAAAGAATTTGACGGCACCATCGTTTTTCTGCTGCGTTCCTTTTAGTGCTTCCGAAATAGTGTCTACCCAGTCTGGTCTTTCCACTTCCACGTGATGAGCTTTGTATGCGGGCTTACTCAAAATTGACGCTGTTTCTTGAGTCAATGCATGAGATATTGTTTCTGTGAATGTGGGTTTTGGGTTTGCATATGTCTCTCGCTTCGTTTCTACGTCCCGTATGCCATTTATAAAACTCTGGATTTTTACCCTCTCGGTGTACTCCGCGGGTGCATCCGCATTTGCCAAATGTGCCAACCTTTCAACATCCGAAGCAAATTCTTGCAAAGTCTCGTTAGCTTTTTGGTGGCGGTTTTGCAATTCTATTTGGTACAGCTGTTTCCTGTGTTCCCTTCCGTACCGTCGTTCTACAGCAGCCATCAATGCTTCATAACTGTTACGTTCGTACTCTGGGATGGTCTGTAAGATCTCAACAGCTGGTCCTTTTAAAGCCACGAACAGTGCAGCAACTTTATCTTCGGCATTCCAGTTGTTCGCTGCTGACGTCTCCTCAAATTGGTGCTTAAATACCTGGAAAGGAACGGAACCATCAAACGTTGGGGATTTTACCTTCAAAGTAGACGTTGAAGTTATTGGACGGTTCAATTGTAACTCCTGAATACGATATTTTAAAGCATCTATCTCGGCCTCCATTTTATCTTGTCGACTACCGAACCCTTCCTGAAACTGCGTTAGTTTCTCTTCCATACGCGCTTCCAGTTGTGCAGAGATCTGCGATGATACCTGTGCTGAAATTTGTGTCGACATTTCTGATATACGTGCCTCTTGTGCTTCAATTTTAGATCTTATTTCTGACGACATTTCTGAGATACGTGTCTCCTGTGATTACAGTTGGGATGCCATATATGTCTTTTGCTCTTCCAGTTTTGATGACATATTTGTGGATATTTGTGACGACATTTCTGAAATGCTTGTCTCTTGTGCTTCAATCTTGGACGTTATACGTTTCTCCTGGGATTCTAATTGTGATGCCATATATATCTTCTGTTCTGCGAGTTGAGATGACACTGTTGATGTTTGAGCAGATCTTGCAGCCAAAATCGGGTTCAAGTCTGTGCTCGCCATTGTGTGCGGTGTTTAATTTTTCTCCTCCAATTTTGTTGTCTCATCGCCATCAAGATGAAAGTCATACTCTTCCACGTCAATTCCTTCTAATTCCATTGCCTCTCGTAGTCGTACCTGAAGTTCGAGTTTAATGCCGGTTGTATTCAATTCACGGCTCTCCAACTCCGGTATTTCGTAGAGCTGCGTGTTTGTACTTGTTGTTCTCCAACCATCATATTCATAATGGTGGGAATTCCTCTCTTCGTGAGGATTACGATCTCAGTTTTCGCTGTCGTGAGCTGAAGTCCATGGTCACTCATCCATCTATTTACACTACGAATTACTTCGTCTAATTTAAGCTGCGCCAGCTCACAGTTCCGTGCTGTAATTGGAGGTACCTTGAAAGTGTGTTTCAGCGCATCGAGCATGTCGTCCCACCTGATGAAATTGAAGGCATTTTTCACATCCAGCGTGACCAGTAAGACAACCGGCCAAGCTTGGTGGCACGCGGGCTCGGCTTTCCTTACTGCATTTATAACCTGGGCTATGGCATCTATTCTGGAGTGACCTTTCCGGAACCCATGCTGCCGATGGGACAGACCACCTCCATCTTCAATGGCTGCTACCAACCGTTTTTTAAGGAGGCTTTCCATCATTTTCCCGGCCGTGTCGAGCATGCATAATGGTCGAAAAGACGACGGTGAGTTCGGGTCTCCCTTGCCTTTCGGGATTAGCACGAGGTTCGCTGTCTTCCACCTTGTATGAAAGATCCTGGCTTCCAAGCATTTGTTATGCATATGCAGCAGCAACTCAGGACTGCTCTTAGCAGCCAGTCTTATTGCTTCAGCTGGTATCCCATCCGGTCCTGGCGCTTTACCGGGCTTCATTTTTGTAGGGCCGCTTTTAGCTCACCTTCACTGAACGGCTGCACGTCGTGGTCTTCGCGGGTGACGTGGTCACCCTCTCTGCTTGTGCGAGTGAGGAACAGGGCATCTACTATACTTCGCATCTTTCTCTCATCCATCGTTTGGTTCGGTGGGCGGAATTTCCCCATTACTATTTTATACCGTTGTCCCCAAAGATCACGATCAAGTTTGCTATCAAGTTTGCTTTGCTTTATGGTGGCACAGAGAACCTTTTTTGCTCTTTTGTATGCCTCCGCATGCTCTAGCGCGTCAGGCCTGCTGCGTGCGTGGGATGCCAGCCTTCGCTTTTTGTGGCATACCCTGCGTAGTTCGGCGATTTCGCTACTCCACCAGTGCACTTGTTTTTTACCTCTCCTAGGCCTTTTCGTGGCATTGAGGTCTTGCGTTCGTGGTTCAGGCAATGTATAGTTGCTTCTTACCGTAGCGTTCATCACTTCGGCACTGTCGACTATCTGTCGTGCGCTCGCTTGTACAACAGCGGAGAACTTTGCAGCGCCAGTCTTAGAGGCGTCCCATTTTGTTTTCGTAAGGGGCGATCTCCCTGTACGACTTTGCCCTGAGTCATTAAGATGGAAGGTGATGTAGTTATGGTCACTACCCGTGAGGTCCTCCATCACCCTCCATCCAGCCGCCCTTGACAGCAGGTTTTCCGAAACTAATGTAATATAAGGGATAGAGTGTCCAAAGCCTGGTCGCCGATATGTCGGGGTCGTGCCGGTATTCAGAATGACCAATCCAAGTCGGGCAGCCATTTCTAGCACTAGCCTTCCTCTGGAGTTAGTCTGGGGCATTCCCAACTCAACAGCCCTAGCACTGAAATCTCCAGCGACGACCACGTTACAGGTTTCATCACGCTAATCGTCTTCGAGTAGTTCTAGCTTATCTTTAAACCCTTGAATTGGATCGTTTGGGACAGGTAGTAGCTCACTAGTGTGGTGTGTGCCACTGTTACACGTACGTAGCCGTTTCCGACAACGGTGGCAGCGTCTACGATCCAGATCGCAGCAGCACCTGTTAAGTCTACGTGCCAGTCACTCCTAACTCTATAAGGTTCACTGATAATGGCATAGCTGGCTCTGTTTTCAAGAACCAGTTGGTCCAGCAGACTAACGGCTAACCTGCTTCGGTTCAGGTTGCCTTGGATGAACCTGGTCGCTTGCGCGCCTGTTTGGCCTTTGCGGCAGCGAGTGCTTCCCCGAAGGTGCTGGATGATCCAGACCCGGGAAGGTGGTCGACCTTCTCTGACTGGCATAAAAAGCACTTTGGAGTTTCCGTGCAGGCCGAGGCCTGGTGGCCAATCTGTCCGCACTTCCAGCAAGCACTGCTTCTATCAGGGCCTTTGCAGTCTGCTTTTTGATGTCCGTAGCATAGACACCTGAAGCATCGCTGCACATCTACCCTCTGTCTAAGCTTGCATTGCAGCCAGCCGATACAGATCTTACCCTTGGCTAGTAAAAGGACGCCAACAGCTTCGTCCAATTCAATGGCTGCCATCTTCTGTTCACGCTGGTTTGCCGAGAAAATAGACACACGGGCCTGTCCCGCCATTTCCTCGCCAGCAGCTTTCGTAACAGCCTCGGCAACTTCTTCGGCGGTTGCCAGACAGTCCATGGCCAGCACCTCTATCAGCATTCGCCGTGTAAGCTGCTTGGTTTCGCCCGCTTCTCCAACAGCGCTTCCTATCGCTTTGATGAACGCTGATTTATCGCCGCAACGTGCAGATTCGATAAGTACACTCCCGGATTTGGTTTTTCGGATGGAGCGTATAACGGTCCCTGTATCTTCAGGCCGAAGCTCGCCCCGGATGGCCCCTACGACTTCGGCGTAGTTCTTTCCCAGGGCTGGTCTAACTACGAAGGTCAAGGCCGGTCTGTTTCTGGGCTTGCCTTTTCTTTTTGCCTTCTTGGCTTGCCCAGGTGGTGTCCTTACGGTCATCCAGGCCTAGCCAGAGATTGTCTTTGCAGAACCCTCATTTCTTGGCCTCCGAGGCCTCCGGTTGCGAGCCAGAGTTCGTTCGTGCTCTTTACCATTATTATTATTATTATTATTATTATTGGTGGAGGCTGAGCTCAGGGCTCGACCGGGGTCACAAGGTGGCGGATCATGAACGGCCTCTAGTAGGTTAGCTGCGAATAACTAATAAGCAGTCCCCGACCAAGAGCGACTATAAAGGAGAGCGTGGCGCAAAAGGCCACACATATCCAATGAATCTTGGTGGCAGGGCGAGTGGGAGGCTCCCTAAAACTTCAATAAGCATCCTCAGGATCGAGCCCAGTAAGACCCTGAGGGCGACAACTGGAAAATGTTAAGGAAGATATTGCTGTGGGCTGGCGTGGACGGTATTCTACCATCTTAGTAGCCGAGGGTGACACCTCGCCTAAATGTGATGAAACGGGTAACGTGGTCGTCGCTGGAGATTTCAATGCTAGGGCTGTTGAGTGGGGAATGCCCCAGACTAACTCCAGAGGAAGGCTAGTGCTAGAAATGACTGCCCGACTTGAACTGGTCATTCTGAATACCGGCACGACCACGACATATCGGCCACCAGGCTTTGGATACTCAATCCCTGATATTACATTATTATCGGAAAACCTGCTGTCAAAGGCGGCTGGATGGAGGGTGATGGATGATCTCACGGGTAGTGACCATAACTACATCACCTTCCATCTTAACGACTCAGGACAAAGTCGGACAAGGAGACCGCCCCTTATGAAAACAAAATGGGACGCCTCTAAGGTTGACTCTGCAAAGTTCTCCGCTGTTGGGAAAGCAAGCGCACGACAGATAGGCGACAGTGCCGAAGCGGCTAACGCTACGGTAGAAGCCATTGTGCGTTGCCTGAACCACGCATGCAAGACCTCAATGCCACGAGAAGGGCCTAGGAGAGGTAAAAAACAAGTGCACTGGTGGAGTAGCGAAATCGCCGAACTACGCAGGGTATGCCACATAAAGCGAAGGCTGGCAACCCGGGCACGCAGCAGGCCTGACGCGCTAGAGTATGCGGAGGCATAAAAAAGAGCAAAAAAGGTTCTCTGTGCCACCATAAAGCAAAGCAAACTTGATAGCTGGAAAAAGCTTTGCAAAGAAGTTGATTGTGATCCTTGGGGACAAGGTTATAAAATAGTAATGGGGAAATTCGGCCCTCCGAACCAAACGATGGATGAGGGAAAGATTCGAAGTATAGTAGATGCTCTGTTCCTCACACGCACAAGCAGAGAGGGTGACCACCTCACCACGAAGACCACGACGTGCAGCCGTTCAGTGAAGGTGAGCTAAAAGCGGCCCTACACAGAATGAAGCCCGGTATAGCGCCAGAACCGAATGGGATACCAGCTGAAGCAATAAGACTAGCTGCTAAGAGCAGTCCTGAGTTGCTGCTGCACATGTATATCAAATGCCTGGAAGCCAGGATCTTTCATACAAGGTGGAAGACAGCGCAACTCGTGCTAATCCCGAAAGGCAACGGAGACCCGAACTCCCCGTCGTCTTTTCGACCATTATGCCTGCCCAATACGGCCGGGAAAATGATGGAAAGCCTCTTTAAACAACGGCTGATAGCATCCATTGATGATGGAGGTGGTCTGTCCCTCGGCAGCATGGGTTCCGGAAAGGTCACTCCACAATATATGCCATAGCCGAGGTTATAAATGCGGTAAGGAAAGCTGAAACCGCGTGCCACCAAGCTACGCCGGTTGTCTTACTGGTCCGTCAGGTGGGACGACATGCTCGATGCGTTGAAACACTCTTTCAAGGTACCTCCTTGTCTACTAGCCATATTAAGGGACTACCTAAAGATCGCTGCCTCACGTACGAAACAAATGAAGGTCAGAGAAAGGTGAGGATAACAGGCGGAGCAGCCCAGGAATCGGTGTTAGGTCCCGACCTCTGGAATGCTTCGTATGACAGCCTCCTTCGTTTGCACATGCCAGAAAGTGCTTTTCTTGTCGCTTTCGCAGACGACGTGGCTGCCGTAATTACAGCACGGAACTGCGAGCAGGCGCAGCTTAAATTAAACCAAGTAATGCGCAGTGTACATACTTAGATAGATGAGTGACCATGGACTTCAGCTCGCGACAGCGAAAACTAAGATCGTTATCCTCACGAAGAGACGAATTCCAACCAGAATCAATATTATGGTTGGGGAACAACAAGTACAAACACGCAGCTCCATGAAATACCTTGGGGTGCGTCTAGATAGCACGCTAACCTTCTCTGAACACTTTCGAGAAAACTGCACAGACCATAGGATACTTAAGTCGATTAATAGCAAACATAGGCGGGCCAAGGCCATGTACAAGAAATCTGCTTGCTTCCGCTTCGGATTCTATACTCGTGTACGGTTCAGAAATTTGGGCGGATGCAATTAAATTCCGAAATTACCGAGCAGCTATTAGTTCTATCCAACGTAGAAAGGCGCTACGAATTGCCTCAGCTTACCGCACGGTATCCGCGGACGCAGTTCTTTTTATTGCGGGAACCATACTTATACATCTTCTCGCTGAGGAGAGAAACTCAATTTACCACCTTCGAGGGGAAGTATGCAGAGATGTGCTGCCACGCAGGCGCGAAATATTCTATCCGACGCTGGAAATAGCAATGGAGCTGCAGTACTGCAGGCAAGTGGACCAGGTAACTGATTCCCGAGCTGGAGCCATGGTTATAACGGCCACATGGAGAGTGCGACTTCTACCTGACACAGTTTTTAAGTGGCCACGGCTACTTCCTGGAATACGTCCACAGGCTGAGGAAGGTTGAAAATCCGAATTGCTTATACTGTGGGCTCATAGACGACGTAGGCCACACCGTTTTCGAATGCGATCACTTCGAACAGCAACGAAAAAGAGTGGAAGTAACACTAGGCGACCTCTTCCCGGGCAGTGTCATCCATAAAATGACCTGCAGAAATGACAGATGGGACAAGGTCAGCAGATATGCAAGGAATATTCTCCTCGCTAAACGGCAAGATGGTTGCTTAGCCCAATAACGTGAGAGTAGCCAAAGAGCTCACGTATCGCTTCCGTACCCGAAGTTATGCTAAACGAGGTCCCAGGTGCGGAAAATGCGCAGGCCGTGGGAGGTTAGGTTTTAGTGGGGAGTAGAGGTTTACGCCGATCACTTTATCGGCGGCGGCGGCGTAGGCTCTATTATATACCGGCGGCGGCGGTGTAGTGGGCGCGCCGGCGTACGCCGGTGTTCTTACTTTAAAAAGCTTAATTTTTCTATTAAAACAAATAATATTTAGGAAAGGTTTTGTTTGTATGTATTTAAGGAAATCAACGTTTTGGCCATTTCGGAAAGATCCGCAGTGTTTGCCTCAAAATCTCGCAGATCGTTCAAATATTTTCAGGAATAGCTCCTTGCGGAGGGATTGTCCCTCGTTCACTTATTCCAGAGAGGCTTCGAACCTTAACCCGGTATTTGGAATTGGTACTGCTGCGGCTGCTGAAAGGAAATAGAGATACATAAAATGGTCACACTTTTGTCTGTATATCTCGTGCAAAGCGTAGTTTCACCTGGGGTTAACTCCTAATCGTCGCGAACACAATTTTTTTAAATCATTTGTGGCTCCTTGGCGGTCACGCACAAAGGCGACTTACGGTTGCTATTAACGGTCTATTATTACTCATAACTCTCGTGGCACAAGGCGCCTCCAGCTTTTCGGCTGTTTTTAAGAGCTACAATTCCCGATGTGCGAACAGTAGCAATCCCGACCACAAGTCGCTACCACGCCTCCTGACCCTCACACCATATGCCAGCACAGAAGCAATAGGGCTGCGACTTCGAACTCATACCTTCCCCGACGTCACTTTCCTAGAAGCTCTAGCGGGTGACTATTCGGCCAAGGATGTCGCCCTCCAAATCATAAGCAGAGTAAGTGGATGTCATTGCGTAACTCATGGGTGGAAATCGTATAATCCTCGGCGCTTCAACATAATTAAAACTTTACAAGGACCCTAAATAAAATTTTTAAATTGTAGATCAAAGTTTGCAGATTTTTGTGTTCACAACATTGATTTCAATAGTCTTCGTTAAATGAAAACGAATTTTAGAATGAAAATCGACCGATTTTAAATTGAAAGATTTTAACTGCTGTTTTCCGGCCTTATGGTATAAGAGCTGATTATGGATGACCGCGTAGCTTCAGTTTTCAGACTAGTTTGACTGTCCACTACGTTAGGGTAGTAGCACAAACGGTCATTAGTTCGAATGTTTTGGGAAAACTTTTGCTTTACCACATTGAGTGTTCTTGCGAAGGACAAAGCCTCACCTGGTAAATATATGTGCCTACATATTCACATTTGTAAAAGGAGCCGTAACGTGTAGGTGATATTTAAACTTGGTTGATAGGCTATAATCAATGTGATTCACTCCTAGGAACTAGTTTTGGGTAGGGCCGCCAACTTTAGGAAATGTTAAACCGGGAGTCTTTGGTGTTGAAGGATGAAGTGTGAAAATCAAAATTAACATTTCAGACGCTATTTTATAGTTTCGCATTTTAATTAATTGCTCATTATTAATTTTTTGAAAAAAATATGTAAAGTGAGCATATAAATTTATTATATAACTTTTCTTTTAGTGTTTTGTTTTAATAACTTGGTGAATTGGGTGATGCAAAGTCCGTGTTAAGCTAACATCGAAAGCGCCTGTTTTTTTAAATAACTTTTGAACAGTTAGAAAGAGTTAAATTTCGCAATTAGTTTCTTATAACTGGCAGTGATGCGCATCCGTTGATACCATTTTCGAACATATCCGATCAATTTTCGACATGAACAATAAATGGCCCAAATAGTCTTAAATGAGTAGAAAATACAGTAACGCGCCGGACACCGCCGCCGCCGCCGCCGCGCCGATATTTTTGACATTCAGTGGCGGCGTTCGAAAAACGACGAAATTCGGCGGCGGCGGCGGCGTATATCTCTAGTGGGTAGCCCATGAAGAAAAAAAAACGTGAGCCCTACACTCGGAGAGGCTCGCTGCTACAGAGAGTAGCACCGAGGCCTTACAACCCGATTAGTGCATAAATCATTTCCTCCTTCCACGTAAAACAAAAAAAAAAAAAAAAAAAAAAAAAAACAATAATAATAATAATAATAAATAAAATTAAAAATAAATGTAAGGCGCGATAACCTCCGAAGAGATCTAAGGCCGAGCTTCTCTTCCAATTTGCGTCGTTCTCCTCTTGATTTTCCCAACAAATTGGCCGGACAGGACCTACATGTTTTATGCCGACTCCGAACGGCATCTGCAAGGCAGATGAGTTTTCACTGAGAGCTTTTCATGGCAGAAATACACTGGGAGCGCTTGCCAAACACTGCCGAGAGGCGACCCCGATTGGAAAAATTTTCTTCTAATTTAAAAAGCTTATTTCTAAAATTTTTATGTTGCTTTGCCCGGGGTGCGGACCCAGGGCATACGGTGTGGTAGGCGGAGCACGCTACAATCACACCACGGTGGCCGCCATAATAATAATAAACCCAATGAATTAATACCCCCCAAATCCCGCCCAACCGACACGAGGGCGCATGGGATTTTGTTTTTGCCAAGTTATTGATAGGCGGAGGTTTGTTAAGCGTCGAGATATAAAACTGCTCAGCTACAGAATAAAAATCATCAGCTGAGTATTATATATATATATAACAGTTGACAATTATACATATAGTAAATTGTTAAATAAGTTAACTCTTTTAGCATATAAAGATTTTTTATATATATATATATTTTTTTTATTTTGTTACGAGTTAAGATAGGATAGGACAGTTTTCATGACACAAACACCAAAAAGGTTCATTTAATTCGAAATTAGTTCTGCACTGCCTCAAAATAAGAGATTTGAAATGTCTTGATGCTCGTGATGGGACATTGAAATTTACTTCGTTCGAAAGCCACAGTAGATTAGCAATAAATAATATGCCTAGCATTTCTCTACGACTAGCTAGAGTTGGAAGGTTGATAAGCTTTATCCGACTAGTATAAGATGGATGATTATACGCAGAGTCCAAAGAAAAATCCTTAAAGAAAACAGTAAAAATTGCTTCTGTATTGACTCAAGCCTATCTGCATGAACTTGATATCGCAGATTCCAGACTATTGATCCGTATTCTAGTATCGGTCTAACTAATTTGGTAAAAGGGCTTTGGTTATATAAGGGTCATTAAATTCTTTAGACCATCTCTTCACGAATGATAAAACACATCTAGCCTTATTGCCAGTAGTCATAATATGAAGATTGAAACTAAGTTTAGCATCCATCGTGACTCCCAAGTCAAGAAAATAATTTACTGATACAAGGCAAAAATTATCAATTACGTAAGAGGCTCCTGGCAAAGATCTCCAAGAGAGGCATATGAATTTACATTTATTGATGTTCAGCGGCATTGAATTCGCGTTACACCAAGCAACTAAGCATTTTAAATCCGCTTGAAGCAAGGGACGTCCTTCAATAGACTCATAGGACCTAAAAAGTTTTACATCATCAGCATACATTAAAATTTTGGAATATTTTATTGTGGTACTGATATCATTAATAAATAGCAATAACAGAAATGTACCGAGATGACTGTGGGACGCCAAAGGGAATATTAATGACATCTGAAAGAGTATTTTTAAAAATTACTTGTTGCGTTCTACCGCAGAGATACGAAGATATCCACTGGGTGAGACCAGGTTAGAAGGCAAGTCGATCCAGCTTATGGATAAGCAAGGAGTGGGAAACTTTGTCAAATGCTTTACTGAAATCAGTGTAAATAACATCGGTGTGAAGATTTTCTCTAAATCCATTAGAAACATGAGTTGTGATTTCAAGTAGGTTGGTAATTGTAGATTTGCCTTTACAGAATCCATGTTGAGAGTCTGCAATCAATGTTGAAATGGAAAGTGTTAGCTGATTGGTAAAAATGGCTTCAAATACCTTTGGGATGGCACACAGTTTTGCAAATCCTCGATAATTTTCTACACATGACCTACTGCCGTTTTTGTGGAGGAGTATTAGAAAAGATTCCTTCCAAGCAGCAGGAAAAACATCATGTTTTAGGGACATGTTGAATAAATCAGTTAGGGGCTGATAAATGTGTTAAGCGCATTTTTTGAGAAAACATGTGGGAATTAGGTCTGGACCATATTTATAAGATTCCTTCAAAGACGTTAAATATGTAAAGACCCCTTCTGGAGATATTGCTGGAATATTAATTGCGTTAAGTGAGTTAAGTTGATACGGGTAATCACTAGACAAAAGGAATTAATTGTGCAAAGAAGTTACCAATATCTTGATCGTCGCTAGAGAAATCATCACGGTATTTCATACCAGAAGGAAACCCTTTAACCATACGTTTAGAGTTCACGAAATCGGATTGCAAGATATTTTCTTTTTCATCGTACAGGGAATGGTATTATAACACTTTTTGTTTAATTCAAAAATTTATGACGCAATATAGAGTACTTCAAGTAGTCGTAGTGTGAGTCCGTCTTCTTGTGCAGCTTGAACGAACGCGTTTTTTTTTTTCTTAAATATTTCAGTTCTTTGGTGTACCATATTTGGACTAGTTCAGTGGAAACACGTTTACGCTTAGGTAAGTGTCTTTTCAGAATACCGTGAATGATGGCATTGAAGTCAGAAACGTTTTTGTCAATATCTGCACCGTATTTGGGCCTAACTACTGTATATAGAATTTGGTTGAATTTATTAAAATTAGCCTTCGCGAATTCGAATCTAAAACTAGTGTCGTTTTCTGTGGTGTGCAACTCCGAGAACTTTCTTCCAATTCGTAAACTATTTCCAGCGAAGGATGGTAAGGGTCCTCAGGTACAGTAAGAGGTTCACCCCTCCCAAGAATGGATTTTGATGTATCATCAACAAATACCAAATCAAATACCCTCCCGAACGTGTTTGGGACTATAATTATCTGTCTTAGGCAAAGTTCAGTTATTTCGGCTCAAAAGTCGATGCTGGACAATTTTGTAGAAACCGGTACAATACCATGGTCGGATGTGGCCCATGATACGTGCGGAAGATTAAAGTAGCACAAGACAATTATCGAGTCTATAGGCTTCAACATTGAATTGATATCTTTCAGTAACAAAATATGATTCATATACACCGAGGGATCTGAAAATGGTGGGATATAGCAAATGGCAATATATAGGTAAAACATATTGCCAGCTGGATTTTAATTCACTTAAATTCCGTAGCTTCTATAACAGGTAAATTAACCTCACCGGAAGGTATAGAAGAATGTACCGCGAGCAAAACTCCACCTCCAACTCTGTTAAAACGATCTTCTATATATTTAGTAATCATTACAAAGAATCTCCGAATATAAATATGAGGCTTTAAACAAGTTTCAGTAAAAGCGAGGATATTGTAATTACAGTTAAATGATTTCAAGTAGAGTTTAGTTAGTTTCATGTTTAGGCCTCTTACATTTTGATAAAATATATTAAGAACAGATTTAATATTTAGTTTCTTGCAGCATTATTGTCATGAGGACCGGTAGCAAGTTTACGAATATTAACGTTGCGTTTATGCTCGAATTCACGCACAAATGCTCCTGGTGGCCAAAATGAATTATTCAAAATTGTTTCAAAATTGCGCGCGGATACGTCAATCCTAAATGTCGAAATATCTCTAGGATAATTAAAATTAAATTTACGAATAGTCACATTTTCGATTTAAGTTTACTTATGATGTACGACTTCAGGTCCTCTTCTGTAGTGTCTCGCTCGATTCTGGACACGAAAATTGACTTTTTAATCGGGACAGTAATCAATCTCCTAGCCGGCGGTTCAGATTCCGCAGAAGTGGTTTTGGGGAACCTGGTTCCTTTTTGCGGATTAAATTTTTTCTCTTAGACCGGGTTTAGGTTCGAAGGCTCCCTGGAGTTTAGGTTCGAAGGCTCCCTCGGCAAGGAGCTACTCCTGAAATTTTTGAACGATCCACAAGACTTTGAGTCAAAAACCCCGGATCTTTCCGAATTTGGCAAAACGTTGAATTCCTTGAATACATACAAACAAAACCTCTTTTAAGTATTATTTTAAATAGAAAAATGAAACTCTTTAAAGTGAGAATGTCGGCGTACGCCGGCCACGCCATCACCCCCGATAACGTGATCGGCGTAAACCTCTAATATACCTACATATCCTAGAAATGTGAAAATGCAATACGTAGAAGTAAACTTAATTTTTGTTTGTGCAGTTTGAATTAAAGCAAAGGCTCAAATTCGTTGTAAGCGCTATGTTTAATAATTCTTTATATAGGAAACCCTAGAAACAGCCTAAAATTTTACGTAAAGAAGAACCAAATCTCAAAAATTGTTTAGCAACCAACATTAATTAGCTGAATAAATTCAGAATGTTTATTCCTAAAAATAGACGCCTGCACCTGGAATTTGTGTGTGAATAGAAGTCAACTGGAGTATATTTTCACGTTCATATAAACATTGCTTTCGATAACCACTGTATACATTTTTATACTCAGTTGAGCAGAGCTCACAGAGTATATTAAGTTTGATTGGATAACGGTTGGTTGTACATATATAAAGGAATCGAGATAGATATAGACTTCCATATATCAAAATAATCAGGATCGAAAAAAAATTTGATTGAGCCATGTCCGTCCGTCCGTCCGTCCGTCCGTCCGTTAACACGATAACTTGAGTAAATTTTGAGGTATCTTGATGAAATTTGGTACGTAGATTCCTGGGCACTCATCTCAGATCGCTATTTAAAATGAACGATATCGGACTATAACCACGCCCACTTTTTCGATATCGAAAATTTCGAAAAACCGAAAAAATGCGATAATTCATTGCCAAAGGCGGTTAAAGCAATGAAACTTGGCAGATGGGTTGATGTTATGACACAGAATAGAAAATTAGTAAGATTTTGGACAATGGGCGTGGCACCGCCCACTTTTACAAGAAGGTAATTTAAAACTTTTGCAAGCTGTAATTTGGCAGTCGTTGAAGATATCATGATGAAATTTGGCAGGAACGCTACTACTATTACTATATATGTGCTAAATAAAAATTAGCAAAATTGGATGAAGAACACGCCCACTTTTTAAAAAAAATTTTTTTTAAATTCAAATTTTAACAAAAAATTTAATATCTTTACTGTATATAAGGAAATTAAGTCAAAATTCAACTCCTGTAATGATATGATGCAACAAAATACAAAAATAAAAGAAAATTTCAAAATGAGCGTGGCTCCGCCCAGTTTCATTTAGTTTGTCTAGAATACTTTTAATGCCATAAGTTGAACAAAAATTTACCAATCCTTCTCAAATTTGGTAGGGACATAGACTCTATGACGATAACTGTTCTCTGTGAAAATGGGCGAAATCGGTGGAAGCCACGCCCAGTTTTTATACACAGTCCACCGTCTGTCCTTCCGCTCGGCCGTTAACACAATAACTTGAGCAAACAAGGATATATCTTTACTAAACTTAGCCCACCTACTTATCTGAACTCACTTTATCTTGGTATAAAAAATTGCCGAAATCCGACCATAACCACGCCCACTTTATCGATATCGAAAATTACGAAAAATGAAAAAAATGCCATAATTCTATACCAAATACGAAAAAAGGGATGAAACATGGTAACTGGATTGGTTTATTGCCGCAAAATATAACTTTGGAAAAAACTTTGTAAAATGGGTGTGACACCTACCATATTAAGTAGAAGAAAATGAAAAAGTTCTACAAGGCGAAATCAAAAGCCCTTGGAATCTTGGCAGGAATACTGTTAGTGGTATTGCATATATAAATAAATTAGCAGTACCCGACAGATGATTTTCTGGATCACCTGGTCCACATTTTGGTCGATATCGCGAGAACACCTTCACATATACATCTACAGGCCACTCGCTTTTAAAACCCTCATTAATACCTTTAATTTGATATCCATATCGTACAAACACATTCTAGAGTCACCCCTGGCCCACCCTAATGGCGATATCTCGAAAAGGCGTCCACCTATAGACCTAATGCCCACTCCCTCTTAAAATGCTCTGTAACACCTTTCGTTTGATACCCATATCGTACAAACATTCTAGAGTCACCTCTGGCCCACCCTAATGGCGATATCTCGAAAAGGCGTCCACCTATAGACCTAATGTCCACTCCCTCTCAAAATGCTCAGTAACACCTTTCGTTTGATACCCATATCGTACAAACATTCTAGAGTCACCCCTGGCCCACCCTATTGGCGATGTCTCGAAAAGGCCTCCACCTATAGACCTAGTGCCCACTCCCTCTTAAAATGCTCAGTAACACATTTCGTTTGATACCCATTTCGTACAAATATTCTAGAGTCACCCCTGGCCCACCCTAATGGCGATATCTCGAAAAGGCGTCCACCTATAGAACTAAGGATTACTCCCTTTTAAAATGCTCAGTAACACCTTTCGTTTGATACCCATATCGTACAAACATTCTAGAGTCACCCATGGTCCATCTTTATGGCGATATCTCGAAAGGGCGTCTACATATAGAACTAAGGATTACTCCCTTTTAAAATACTCATGACCACCTTTCATTTGATACCCATATCGTACAAACATATTCTAGAGTCACCCCTGGCCCACCCTAATGGCGATATCTCGAAAAGGCGTCCACCTATAGACCTAATGCCCACTCACTCTTAAAATGCTCAGTAACACCTTTCGTTTGATACCCATATCGTACAAACATTATAGAGTCACCCCTGGCCCACACTAATGGCGATATCTCGAAAAGACGTCCACCAATAGACCTAATGCCCACTCCCTCTTAAAATGCTCAGTAACACCTTTCGTTTGATACCCATATCGTACAAACACATTCTAGAGTCACCCCTGGCCCACCCTTAGACGATATCTCGAAAAGGCGTCCACTTATAGACCTAATGCCCACTCCCTCTTAAAATGCTCAGTAACACCTTTCGTTTGATACCCATATCGTACAAACATTCTAGAGTCACCCTTGGTCCACCTTTATGGCGATATCTCGAAAAGGCGTCCACCTATAGAACTAAGGATTACTCCCTTTTAAAATACTCATTACCATCTTTCATTTGATACCCATATCATACAAACACATTCTAGAGTCACCCCTGGCCCACCCTAATGGCGACATTTCGAAAAGGCGTCCACCTATAGACCTATTGCCCACTCCCTCTTAAAATGCTCAGTAACACTTTTCGTTTGATACCCATATCGTACAAACAAATTCTAGAGTCAGCCCTGGTCCACCTTTATGGCGATATCCCTAAATGGCGTCCATCCATAGAACTATGGCCTACTCTCTCTTAAAATACTCTTTAATACCTTCCATTTGATACACATGTCATACAACCACATTCCAGGGTTCCCTAGGTTCATTTTCCTACATGGTGATTTTCCTTATTTTGTCTCCATAGCTCTCAACTGAGTATGTAATGTTCGGTTGCACCCGAACTTAGCCTTCCCTACTTGTTCTATATAAAATACAACGCGATATATACATACCTCCGAAAAGAATGAAGGCCGAGCTAATCTGCTAATTTGCGCCGTGCTCCTTTTAATTTTTCCTACGAATTGCAGGAACTGGTCCTGCAAGCTTTTCGCCAACACTGAACGACATTTTCAAGGCAGATGAATTTTCGCTGAGATACTTTCCATGGCAGAAATTCGCCCCCGTGAAGTTAGCACCCCAAAGTGCAGCACACCAATTTTTTTCAGAGTTCTAGGTTTATTTTGAAGAGTTCTAGAGTTGCCTAGGGGGTGCGAAAAGAGTTTTGCAACCCTAATGGGTTTTTAAAAAAAATATATTTTTAGGGTCCGGCACCCCTTTTACGCATAAAAAGTTCGAATCCCATTTTCTAGTAGAAAAAGAAGTGCTCTAGAGTTCCCTAGGGGGTGCGAAAAGAGTTCTGCAACCCTAATGGAGTTTAAAAAAATATATATTTTTAGGGTCCAGCACCTCTTTTATGCAGATAAAAAATTCTGAACCGATTTTCTAGTAGAAAAAGAAGTGCTCTAGAGTTCCCTAGGGGGTGCGAAAAGAGTTCTACAACCCTAATGGGGTTTAAAAAAAAATATATTTTAAGGGTCCAGCACCCCTTTTACGCAGAAAAAAAGTTCTGAACCGATTTTCTAGTAGAAAAAGAAGTGCTCTAGAGTTCCCTAGGGGGTGCGAAAAGAGTTCTGCAACCCTAATGGGTTTAAAAAAAATATATATTTTTAGGGTCCGGCACCCCTTTTACGCATAAAAAGTTCGGATCCGATTTTCTAGTAGAAAAAGAAGTGCTCTAGAGTTCCCTAGGGGGTGCGAAAAGAGTTCTGCAACCCTAATGGATTTTAAAAAAATATATATTTTTAGGGTCCAGCACCTATTTTATGCAGAAAAAAATTCTGAACCGATTTTCGAGTAGAAAAAGAAGTGCTCTAGAGTTCCCTAGGGGGTGCGAAAAGAGTTCTACAACCCTAATGGGTTTAAAAAAAATATATATATTTTTTTTTAGGGTCCGGCACCCCCTTTTACGCAGAAAAAGTTCGGATCCCATTTTCTAGTAGAAAAAGAAGTGCTCTAGAGTTCCCTAGGGGGTGAGAAAAGAGTTCTGCAACCATAATGGGTTTAAAAAAAATATATATTTTTAGGGTCAAGCACCTATTTTATGCAGAAAAAAAATTCTGAACCGATTTTCTAGTAGAAAAAGAAGTGCTCTAGAGTTCCCTAGGGGGTGCGAAAAGAGTTCTACAACCCTAATGGGTTTTAAAAAAGAATATATTTTTAGGGTCCAGCACCCCTTTTACGCAGGAAAAAAGTTCTGAACCGATTTTCTAGTAGAAAAAGATGTGCTCTAGAGTTCCCTAGGGGGTGCGAAAAGAGTTCTACAACCCTAATGGGTTTAAAAAAAATATATATATTTAAAAAAAAAATATATATATATAATATATATATTTTTTTTTTAGGGTCCGGCACCCCCTTTTACGCAGAAAAAGTTCGGATCCCATTTTCTAGTAGAAAAAGAAGTGCTCTAGAGTTCCCTAGGGGGTGAGAAAAGAGTTCTGCAACCATAATGGGTTTAAAAAATATATATATTTTTAGGGTCAAGCACCTATTTTATGCAGAAAAAAAATTCTGAACCGATTTTCTAGTAGAAAAAGAAGTGCTCTAGAGTTCCCTAGGGGGTGCGAAAAGAGTTCTACAACCCTAATGGGTTTTAAAAAAGAATATATTTTTAGGGTCCAGCACCCCTTTTACGCAGAAAAAAAGTTCTGAACCGATTTTCTAGTAGAAAAAGATGTGCTCTAGAGTTCCCTAGGGGGTGCGAAAAGAGTTCTACAACCCTAATGGGTTTAAAAAAAAATATATATATTTTTTTTAGGGTCCGGCACCCCCTTTTACGCAGAAAAAGTTCGGATCCCATTTTCTAGTAGAAAAAGAAGTGCTCTAGAGTTCCCTAGGGGGTGAGAAAAGAGTTCTGCAACCATAATGGGTTTAAAAAAAATATATATTTTTAGGGTCAAGCACCTATTTTATGCAGAAAAAAAATTCTGAACCGATTTTCTAGTAGAAAAAGAAGTGCTCTAGAGTTCCCTAGGGGGTGCGAAAAGAGTTCTGCAACCCTAATGGGGTTTAAAAAAAAATATATTTTAAGGGTCCAGCACCCCTTTTACGCAGAAAAAAAGTTCTGAACCGATTTTCTAGTAGAAAAAGAAGTGCTCTAGAGTTCCCTAGGGGGTGCGAAAAGAGTTCTACAACCCTAATGGGTTAAAAAAAATATATTTTTAGGGTCCAGCACCTCTTTTATGCAGAAAAAAAATTCTGAACTGATTTTCTAGAGAAGTGCTCTAGAGTTCCCTAGGGGGTGCGAAAAGAGTTCTGCAACCCTAATGGGTTTTAAAAAAAAATATATTTTTAGGGTCCAGCACCTATTTTATGCAGAAAAAAATTCTGAACCGATTTTCTAGAGAAGTGCTCTAGAGTTCCCTAGGGGGTGCGAAAAGAGTTCTACAACACTAATGGGTTTTAAAAAAAATATATTTTTAGGGTCCATCACCCCTTTTACGCAGAAAAAAAGTTCTAAACCGATTTTCTAGTAGAAAAAGAAGTGCTCTAGAGTTCCCTAGGGGGTGCGAAAAGAGTTCTACAACCCTAATGGGTTAAAAAAAATATATTTTTAGGGTCCAGCACCTATTTTATGCAGAAAAAAATTCTGAACTGATTTTCTAGAGAAGTGCTCTAGAGTTCCCTAGGGGGTGCGAAAAGAGTTCTGCAACCCTAATGGGTTAAAAAAAAATATATTTTTAGGGTCCAGCACCTATTTTATGCAGAAAAAAATTCTGAACCGATTTTCTAGAGAAGTGCTCTAGAGTTCCCTAGGGGGTGCGAAAAGAGTTCTACAACACTAATGGGTTTTAAAAAAATATATATTTTTAGGGTCCATCACCCCTTTTACGCAGAAAAAAAGTTCTAAACCGATTTTCTAGTAGAAAAAGAAGTGCTCTAGAGTTCCCTAGGGGGTGCGAAAAGAGTTCTACAACCCTAATGGGTTAAAAAAAAATATATTTTTAGGGTCCAGCACCTCTTTTATGCAGAAAAAAAATTCTGAACCGATTTTCTAGTAGAAAAAGAAGTGCTCTAGAGTTCCCTAGGGGGTGCGAAAAGAGTTCTGCAACCCTAATGGGTATTTAAAAAAAATATATTTTTAGGGTCCAGCAACCCTTTTACGCAGAAAAAAAGTTCTGAACCGATTTTCTAGTAGAAAAAGATGTGCTCTAGGGTTCTCTAGGGGGTGAGAAAAGAGTTCTGCAACCCTAATGGGTTTTAAAAAAAAATATTTTTAGGGTCCGGCACCCTTTTTACGCATAAAAAAGTTCGGATCCGATTTTCTAGTAGAAAAAGAAGTGCTCTAGAGTTCCATAGGGGGTGCGAAAAGAGTTCTGCAACCCTAATGGGTTTTTAAAAAAAAATATTTTTAGGGTCCAGCACCCCTTTTACGCAGAAAAAAATTCTGAACCGATTTTCTAGTAGAAAAAGAAGTGTGTAGAGTTCCCTAGGGGGTGCGAAAAGAATTCTGCAACCCTAATGGGTTTTTAAAAAAAATATATTTTTAGGGTCCAGCAACCCTTTTACGAAGAAAAAAAGTTCTTAACCCATTTTTTGTAGAAAAAGAAGTGCTCTAGATTTCCCTAGGGGGTGCAAAAGCCACCCTCCGAAAAACCACCTTAGAGACCAGTTAGGATAGTAAGGTGGGTTTTCAGAGGAAGTTGGTGTACCATCAAACACGACTTTTTTCCACTTTTTCAGCGCAACTTCCTATGAGAGAACTATTTTTTTTTTTTATAAATCCTACTGATATGAGTAATAATGTTAAGCTAATGGGCCTGTAGTCTTTCGGGTGCAAGCGACTGACCTTTCCAATTTTTTAAGCTATTGCATAGATTTTATCGCGGGCTTGGCGACTAAATCAAAAAAAACCGTAACGGATATTTGATAAAAAAGGTTCGAAAAGGTTCGAAAAGTTTCGAAAAGTTTCGAAAAGGTTCGTTGTTAGCAACAGGCCATATACATAAAATTGGATCTCTATCATAAAGTTAAAGTTAAAGTTAAAGTTAAAGTTGAAGTTAAAGTTAAAGTTAAAGTTAAAATTAAAGTTAAAGTTAAAGTTAAAGTTAAAGTTAAAGTTAAAGTTAAAGTTAAAGTTAAATTTAAAGTTAAAGTTAAAGTTAAAGTTAAAATTAAAGTTAAAGTTAAAGTTAAAGTTAAGTTTAAAGTTAAAGTTAAAGTGGAAGTTAAGGTTAAAGTTAAAGTTAAAGTTAAAATTAAAGTTAAAGTTAAAGTTAAAGTTAAAATTAAAGTTGAAGTTAAAGTGGAAGTTAAGGTTAAAGTTAAAGTTAAAGTTAAAGTTAAAGTTAAATTTTATTATTTAAAAAATTTTTAAGCTATTTTCTTATCGGTCACCACGCTTAAAAAGTGTAACTTGAATTAATATCAAAGACAAAACTTGAATTAATATCAAAGAAAACAAAATGTTGCATAAATATTATAATTGCATAAGTTGATAATATGCAATAGCTTTACCGCGGCAGTCCCCGAGTGCCACACGTCCTTTTTTTGTTTCACGGATAATAGTACGCAAACTAGTACCAACAACAGTGTCGAAAGTTATTGCTAAGTGCAATAGACGATCAAAAAAAAAAAAAAAAAATTGTGATCATTCGAAAGATAACAAAAGAAAAAAGTTTAGAGACAGTGGAAACGATTACATAACAATAAAAAATTTATGTATACCCGGTAAAAACTCTCCAGAAGGCGTAATATGGAGAAATGTTGTAAATGCTATCATCCATGATGCTGTGAGTAATGGAAAAACGTTGCAAGTTACATCTAGCCGTGAACATACAACGTTTTTCCACTGAAAGAATTTTTAAACAGTAAATTAATTCATTTTCAAATCAAAATTGAACAAATTTTTGTATACAAGTTTTTGTTATCATATTTTTCAAGACCTTAAAAAAATAAAAAGAAAAAACCTATATTTTCAACAATAAACTTTTCTTTGCTCTCCTGAAAAATTATAATTTTGTAACTTACCACCTCATTCGCTATTACCATTCAAATTATTAAAATAGAATAAATCTGTGGCCTCATGCAGTAACCGCTTAAGTCGACTTAAGAAGAATTTGAGTTATTAGTAGTATGTTGTTTGCGAATGAAAACTACATATTTGTGTCCAGCCAGTGTCCTTCTAGGTAAACTATTAGAGGAGTTATTGGCAAGTGCATAATCGCCGAACTCGAAACTGTACTAATTTACATTTGCATAAGTAGCTTATGTGTTCTTAAGAAGAAATGTAAACATTTATTTGTGTTGCATAATACGTCTATCTCGAGATAAGCGGTTATTGCAAACATATTTTCTTAACAAAGCGGCACATTTTAGTATACAGTAGAAAAAGCTTAAGTCGTAGTAAGCGATTATTGCAAAATCGAAAACTTACAAAGTGGAGTGATAACTAGAATTAGGTTTTTATTGTAAATTTATTATGCCGAGAATAATGGACCTCTATCGAGATAAGCGGTAATTTCACCTATTGTATAACACATTTGAGTTCTTAAGTCTACTAAATTTTTGTAAAGAAGAAGAAATAAAAATGAATAAAAAAACCGTTTTCTATCTCTGGATTTGATGCCACGACCTTCCGATCGCGAGCTAGTCACTTTACTCGTCCGCCAAAGGCTGTTTTCTCAGCTATTCGAACATGAAATATTTTGATTTGTTGCAATTTGATTTCTTTAATGTAAAAGTTACGCACTAAGTATGAACGCATTAGCAAATTACATTTAAAAGTGTTCCATTTGAGTGAAAAGAGCTTTGTTAACTGTTTTAATTTGGCGAAAATTTCCGAAGAGGTCTAAACAGTTGTGTATTTTTCAATACGAAAATCTAGAAAAAAATTGGATTCGCCGAATTCGAAGTGTTTGCGTTTAATAATGAGGATCGCGAATCCATCCTGATTATCAAGTTACTGACTCTGAATCTGAAAATGGTAACCATGAAAATAATAAAATTAGTATCATTGTGTCAGAAGTGGATCACCAAGAATTCGATGGAACTATTTGAAGAACTGAAAAAGGTTCCTTCTCCCGCTAAAACTCCAAATTAAACGGAATAGTAGTAAAACTTACGTAAACAGTAGTAACAGAAAGAGTTTTCCACCTTATAAATTACGAATGCCGCAGAAAATGAAATACTAAAATATCACCTTCTATCCACAATAAATTATTTGATAGCTTTTGCGCACTTGGTTCTCACAATGAACGAGTTTTATTTATTGGAACCCTTATAAATATTGATGGCAAGAAATTGGCTAAATTATATTACAACGCTAAAAAGCCTCGTCAAGGTGACCACACCATTGTGTATAATGTGAATGAAGAACAAATATTCAAGTATGTAAAAAAGTTTTTTAAAGACGTTGTGAAAACAAATCTGTGGTCCAAACTGAAGTTTTCTTGATAGACGTGGCTCCCCCGCTGGATGAAACATGCTCCCTAAAGATAGAATAATCAAAATTAAAGAACACATTAACAGCTTTCCAAGCTATGAGAGGCACTACATAAGCAGTGGCCTATGCTGCAGATATTTCCACGCCGAGTTATCGCTTTCGAAAATGTATGCACTATTTTGTGGCAAATATCCATCCCAAGCCACTGCTTGTTTTTCATATTGGAAGGTTTTTAAATGTACAGATTTTATTATATTTATTATATTTATTTTTAACTCGGTACGTTTATTTTTAGCAAAGAAGATTAAACTAGATACTTGTCAAACATGTGATAAATTTGAGATAAATTGGAAGCAAAAATAGTTGCTCCTAATCATGGCAACAAAGAAGATCTAGTTCAATAATTGCAGAATGGGCGGTTAGTGCACCGAGAAATAGCGGAGTTGGCTTGCAAACTCCAAATGGGTAGATAAAGGAACTACTGGCATAAGAAGTTTTCCCTTCGACCTACAAAAATATTTGGCCCTTTCCTGCGCATCTCCTTAGGCTTTTATAAAAGACAATTTTTTACTTTTAATTTACACGATTGCACAACAATATCTCCATATTGCTACATGTACAAAGGAATATCAAGGCGCGGTGAAAATCAGATCGCTTCTTGTTCATTCGAACATCTTAAGAACCTTCAGGGAGTGAGCCATGTTGTGTTCCACAGTGATAATTGTGCTCATTTGTGTTCGTAATGTTCACATCAGCAAATCACGTTCCCAATCCTATTTATATTATCGACACAAGTTTATGGAACCAGGCCACACCCCATAGATCACGCGCTTATTGAAAGAAAGAAGAAAATCACAAATGCTACAATACACCATCTCCATGATTGGTATTATTTTGTTGGGTGTGGCGGTACAAGAAACGTTTTTGATGTTTTAGAAATGGATACAGTTAATCTCTATACATTTTCCAATATACTAAAATCAAAATATAACTGGAGACTTAGTAATGAAGATAGCGAAAGGTTTCTTTCGAAAAATATTAAATGGTTACGATATAAAAAAGCAAATTTGGCCAAAATTTACTATAAAACTTGTCTTAATTAAAATGGCCTTTCAAAGCTTTAAATATTCTAAATAGAGGTTCAAATACAATTTATTTAAAAAAAATCCATTAATGAAAGGGTTATAATGAAACTTAGCTCACTATATTAAATACAAACATTGGTATGAGTGCAATGACCTCGAATTTTTCCTTTTACTTTTTCTAGTTTATGGAGTGAGTTTTTTGTTAAAAATTGTATTTATTGTTAAATAAAATTAACAAATGAAACATCTAACTCGGGACTATATATTTCGGTTTTAAGTTTGGCTGATATTTAAATCAAAATCTGCAATAAAGGCTTAAGTCGATGTAAGATGTAAGTGTACATATTTTAAAATTTGCAACAACCTACTAAGTTATAGTTATAAGTGCAAAAATTTCTTGTAATACACATACGTTTTAAAAAAGATTTGGTGGCCCTTATTAACCTTACTTTAAGTCATATGATTCACGAACTTTTGATTGAGTACCTGTTTTAAATTTTTTGAAATATGCATTTAAATATTAAATATCAATTTGCGGCAAACTAAGATATAAGACTTAAGGAGTTATTGCAAAAAAGCAAACTAAAATATAAGAATTAAGCGATTGTCGAAAAAACTGAGCTCTGACAAAATTACCGAGCTGCTGATTGATGAAATACTTGATTCAGATGACGATGATACAGGCACTGATTTTTTAAATTTTATTATTTGCCAAAATTGGGTTCACACGGCGAAGAATCTGGTTCCCCCTCATCGTCCAATAGTGAGCTATCAGATTTTGAAATCATTATAGCACCGAACGAATTTGTGGGATCCAATTTAGCACAAGACGATAATGAGAATTACATCTCAACAAACTTTAGGTTATAGTCATCTCTTTGAGAAAATTCCATACCTAAAGATATTATAAGTGATTAGCGTGGATGTAATATAAGTCCGGAAATTCCTCTCAATTCTTTGCCCTTTCAAAATTTTTCAAAAGATGTTTCCTCGAAGCCTGTGCATGTATATCGCACAATGTACAAATGACCCCATTTCTGAGTTTCAAGCCGCAAAAAAAAGTTCAAATATAATAAAGACTGATACAAATTATGCTGGGCTCTATGTTCGTTATGTCTTAGAACAAGCTTCCGATTTTAAAACATTATTGGTCAAAACATTCTTCAATAAGTAATGCTATTATCAAGACTGCAATATCTCGTAACCGCTATACATTTTTGACATCAAAATTATATTTTGCATATTCTCAGAAACCACTGATTGCAGTAAAACTTATTACATCGACGATGTTGTGGAATATATGAAAAGTATATTTCAAAAATACCGGCAGGATAAGTTTAGGCAGAGAAGAGATGAATCAATGGCAAAGTTTAAAGGAAGATCATCCTTAAGACAATATATGCCGCTCAAATCAGTAAAATGTGGAATAAAAATGCGGCTGCGATGTGACTCTGAGACGGGATACAGATATGATTTCAATATATACAACGGAAGAGAACAAAATCAATACGATGGAACTTTAGGCGATAATAGAAAATATTTACCACCAACAAACGAAAAATGGGAAAGAAATGAGTCCTCGTTCAGGGTCAGCACATCTCAATATGAAAATTTTTTATACCCAGTTGAGCAGAGCTCACAGAGTATATTAAGTTTGATTGGATAACGGTTGGTTGTACATATATAAAGGAATCGAGATAGATATAGACTTCCATATATCAAAATAATCAGGATCGAAAAAAAATTTGATTGAGCCATGTCCGTCCGTCCGTCCGTCCGTCCGTTAACACGATAACTTGAGTAAATTTTGAGATATCTTGATGAAATTTGGTATGTAGGTTCCTGAGCACTCATCTCAGATCGCTATTTAAAATGAACAATATCGGACTATAACCACGCCCACTTTTTCGATATCGAAAATTTCGAAAAACTGAAAAAGTGCGATAATTCATTACAAAAGACCGATAAAGCGACGAAACTTGGTAGATGAGTTGAACTTATGACGCAAAATAGAAAATTAGTAAAATTTTGGACAATGGGCGTGGCACCGCCCACTTTTAAAAGAAGGTAATTTAAAATTTTTCCAAGCTGTAATTTGGCAGTCGTTGAAGATATCATGATGAAATTTGGCAGGAACGTTACTCTTATTACTATATGTACGCTTAATAAAAATTAGCAAAATCGGAGAAGGACCACGCCCACTTTAAAAAAAAATTTTTTTTTAAAAGTAAAATTTTAACAAAAAATTTAATATCTTTACAGTATATAAGTAAATTATGTCAAGATTCAACTCCAGTAATGATATGGTGCAACAAAATACAAAAATAAAAGAAAATTTCAAAATGGGCGTGGCTCCGCCCTTTTTCATTTAATTTGTCTAGGATACTTTTAACGCCATAAGTCGAACAAAAATTAACCAATCCTTTTGAAATTTGGTAGCGGCATAGATTTTATGGCACTAACTGTTTTCTGTGAAAATGGGCGAAATCGGTTAATGCCACGCCCAGTTTTTATACACAGTCGTCCGTCTGTCCTTCCGCATGGCCGTTAACACGATAACTTGAGCAAAAATCGATATATCTTTACTAAACTCAGTTCACGTACTTATCAGAACTCACTTTATCTTGGTATGAAATATGAACGAAATCCGACTATGACCACGCCCACTTTTTCCATATCGAAAATTACGAAAAATGAAAAAAATGCCATAATTCTATACCAAATACGAAAAAAGGGATGAAATATGGTAAGGTAATTGGATTGTTTTATTGACGCGAAATATAACTTTAGAAAAAACTTTATAAAATGATTGTGACACCTACCATATTAAGTAGAAGAAAATGAAAAAGTTCTGCAGGGCGAAATAAAAAACACTTAAAATCTTGGCAGGTATTACATATATAAATAAATTAGCGGTATCCAACAGATGATGTTCTGGGTCACTCTGGTCCACATTTTGGTCGATATCTGGAAAACGCCTTCACATATACAACTGCCACCACTCCCTTTTAAAACTCTCATTAATACCTTTAATTTGATACCCATATCGTACAAACTCATTCTAGAGTCACCCCTGGTCCACCTTTATGGCGATATTTCGAAAAGGCGAACACCTATAGAACGAAGGCCCACTCCCTTTTAAAAATACTCATTAACACCTTTCATTTGATACCCATATCGTACAAACAAAGTCTAGAGTCACCCCTGGTCCAGAAAGGCCCACTCCCTCTTAAAATACTCATTAACTCCTTTCGTTTGATACCCATATTGCACAAACGAATTCTAGGGTCACCCCTGGTCCACCTTTATGGCGATATCTCGAAACGGCGTCCACCTATGGAACTAAGGATTACTCCCTTTTAAAATGCTCATTAACACCTTTCATTTGATACCCATATCGTACAAACGCATTCTAGAGTCACCCCTGGTCCATCTTTACGGCGATATCTCGAAAAGGCATCCATCTATAGTACTTAGGTCCACGCCCTTTTAAAATACTCATTAATACCTTTCATTTGATACCCATATCATACAAACGCATTCTAGAGTCAACCCTGATCCACCTTTATGGCTATATCCCTAAATGGCCTCCACCTATAGAACTATGGCCCACTCCCTCATAAAATACTCTTTAATGCCTTTCATTTGATACACATGTCATACAAACACATTCCAGGGTTTCCCTCGGTTTATTTTCCTACATGGTTATTTTCCCTTATGTTGTCACCATAGCTCTCAACTGAGTATGTAATGTTAGGTTACACCCGAACTTAACCTTTCTTACTTGTTATTATTATTGTACGTTGAGAACTGCTGGCACAAATGTTGTATCACACAATAGTACTGGTGCTACAATGTTGTACCGGGGGAGCCAGCCCTCCCCCCCCAAAAAAAAAAAATTTGAAATTTTGGAATGCAAATAATCTAATTATCTGTACCTTAATTACTTGAAACTAATTAATTATATTTACCTAACAGGCTGAATGCCGGTTCGAAAGTGTTAATAAATAAGAAACGGCGGAAAAAGTCACAAATTGAAATGAATCCACGAATTTATTCCGCGCTGCTGTACGTCGTGCTTAGCTGTCTTTTTACCTATACAAAATCGCAATGATAATGGAAAATCTTCGAATATAACGGATAATATTGTATTCGAAGAACTTCCATTAACAATACGAATATTTGCAGGTGAAAAAGCAGCTAGACACGACGTATAGGGGCGCGAAATGAATTCGTAGATTCACTTCAGCTTGTGACTTTTTCCGCCGCTCGTTAATTAATAAGTAAAGCAAGAAAACATTTGTGAGCCCTATTTATACATATTAGATGGCGTGTATAAAAAATAAACAAAAGCTTATTCTCAAATTCGACACATACTTGTATTAAAAATACGTATAATTTTAAAGCTGGGTGGGAGTTTACCTAATTTCATGGTTGCCATTTAATCCATTTGTGCCAAAAATGTTCTTTAGGCAGCATTCTTACCACAAAAATTGCTCAATCAAGAGCAATGGCATTTCACATATGAAATAATTTGTTCGAGACATTAAAGAGAAAGGTGTTGGATCTTATATTGCAGTTAATTGATGAAACAACGGGCTTACCAGAAAAAAGTCTCATTTTAGCGGCAATATACATATTTTTGATCGGTTACCAAACACGTTTCGTTATCGACTTTTTGTCACTATAAGAGCTCACATGGCGGCCACCATGGTGCAATAGTAGCGTACTTCGCCTACCACACCGAAGATCCTGGCTTCTCGCCTCTGGCAAAGCAACATGAAAATGTTAGAAACAAGTTTTTTCAATTAGAAGAAAATTTTTCTAAATGGGGTCGCTCCTCGGCAGCTTTGGCAAGCACTCCGAATGTATTTCTGCCATTAAAAGCTCTCAGCGAAAACTACTCTGCCTTGCAGATGCCGTTTTGGACGAGGGATAAAACAAGCAGGTCCCGTCCCGCCTATTCATCCTAAAATATCTTCGGAGGTTATCACGTCTTTTTTTTATTAGAGCTAAATTTTTTTCAACGGCAAACGCATTCAGTAAACTTTATAGCAATTGCCTTCCTTGCATATTTAATTCTTTGCACAGTACATCCTTTTTATGTAATCAAGTGTTGAAGTTCTGTTTTTTGTTGGTGTCGGTTTAAACGAAACTGGTATTTTTGCTTTAGTTCTATTTATAGAACTACAAAGAATTAACCAATGTTGTCCACGTGTATGAATTAAGCGGGGATTGCTCTCACTGCTTTTGAATGTATGAAAACATTTATTTGAAGCAATTTTTAATTTATAATTTATTTAATAACTAGCAGACCCGGCAGGCGTTGTTCTGCCTTAAATTTGGTCGGCATACATTTTAATAAGCTTTTTCCATCAAACTCTTCCCTCCCCCCTCTTCACTTTTTCTTAATCCTTTTATTCACCCCTCCCTCCGTCTTTTTCGCTTCATCTATCTCTATCTTCGTCTCACTTTATCTCTTTCTCAGTCTCCTTCTTCTTCCCTCTTTTCTCTTCTCTCAAGTTCTTCTTCATCCCTTACTGCCAGTCCCAGAGGGTGGTATGTATTTTGTTCCAGTAAAATTTCGAGTACCAGTCCTACTCAGTCTCAGTCCCAGTCCTAGTCCTAATCCCAGTCCCAGTCCGTCTCTGGTCTACCTCCCGGAAAAAAGGGTTGTAAATACTAACATAGTCAAATTTATATAACAAATTTCAGGTAAATATAATAGGACGTATGTAAATGGGTATGTGGGTATTATTAATTCATGTCTTTATTTCGCCTTCGCGTGCATATTTATCAGTTTTACCAGGTTGGTGCGACTAAATCGAATATCAGAATGAAAATTACTTTAAAGCTCTCAGCAACAGCTTTCATTTGATATCCATATTAAAAACACATGCTACGGGTATCCGGGTCCACCTTTTGGCCTATATCTCGAGACCCTTTCCACCAATACGTATGAAAATTACCCTGTAATGAAGCCCTCATCATCAGCTTACATTTGATATCCATATTGTATAAATCCTATCTAGGCGTACACGGGCCCATGTTTTGGTATATATCTCGAGACCCTAGTCACCCAGGGGTGTATGAAGATTTCCCTGTACTAAGGCACTCATCAAAAGCTTTCATTTGGCCTATATCTCGAGACCCTAGTCTGCCAGGGGTGTGAAAATTACCCTGAGCATTCATTTATTTAAAACAAATAATTTCAAGTGTACAAAGATCAATACATTAACAGTTATACTGAATTTTGTATCATTCATTGGGTTCTATATATGTACTTTAGGGCGGGTCGATTTAAAAATCGCTCATTGCTCTGTGAAAATCGTATTCTAGGGATCAAAATAAGAAACTTTGCCGAAGGAACCATACCTCTAAAACGAATTATGATGCCCCCCCTCCCACAATTTGAGTCGAACTTTTGGGTAGGGACAAATTTTGAAAAATCCCACTTTGACCCATTTAGAGTCCTCCAATCGACTCCAAATGTATGACCGACCCCCACTAACTTTGGAGGCCCGATCCACCGATGCCGGTGGAACACCCCTGGAACCCCCCTGGGGGTTCACTATACAAACATTTTCAAAGTTAATATCTACGCAGGCATTCCAGGTGGTTCTAAAGAGTTTAGAAATTTAATTGGATAATTCACAATTTGATCTTCATCTGTAACTATGTCGATCGATTTATATTTCGTCACTTTATCAGGAATTTGGTTTTGAATGCGATCATTGATTTTGTTAACATGATCATTTTTGGGAGCTCAGATTGCTCGTTCGCATAGCCAAAAAACAATGTAAATTTAAAATTCTTAATTCTGCAATATTAAAAACCTTCGTGTTGATCGAAGGAACCTATATCCAAAATTTGGTGATGATTAAAGTGTGGGAAATACGTGTCCATAGCGAGCACACACACGAAGAAACTGATTTTAAGCGGTTTTATTTTTATATATATATATATTGTTTGTACATCAATAAAAAAAACTAATTGGAACTTTTTTTTGAACTTTTGTTCTTTTTTTCGATGAATTTCGGACCAAAATGAAAAAATGGTGTGGCAACTGCGTTGGAATCAAACTAAATAAATATTTAATTTTGCTTCTTGAACGCTACGTGTTCAATCAACGTGTAATATTGCGTTTTATCGTATAACACGTTATACGTGTTTTATCAACAACTAAACCACTCCCACTACGATGATTTTAGTCTTACAAACACATCCACAGCTAAATTTTGGTGACCACTAATGCATTCTCAATTTGGTAACCGTGTATATGTAGTGGTACCCACCGCTGCTCATAAGACACAAAATAGAGACGCTCAGAAGAATAAACTTTGTCATTATACATAATTAAGTGACATATTTTTACAAAGCGAAAGATAAAGCTACTCAATAAACAAAACAATTGGGATTATCAAATGTTCAAGTGAAATATTAGTTTAGATAGGCAAACTCCTACTAAGCCTAATTTATGCTATAACAAGTAAGGACGGGACTGTTTTCGACTGCACCGAGGACTTCATACGTTTCATAAATGGAGCTAAGCAATAATCTTATCCCATTTGTAACATCCGAATAATCGACTGTATAACAGATTTACACACCTAAGCGACATTTTCGATAAATATAATATAAATAAAATAATTAAACAAAATTTGTAAGTTAAACGGTTTTATTGAAAACAATACTTACATTAAGTAAAAAGAATAATATGTTTACGCCGATCATTTTATCGGCGCGCCGGACCCGCCGAATGGCTGGACTCCAGAGTATCACATTGTCCACTACTAATGAATATGGAAACATACTGCAGACGTCAATGTTATGTTTGACGATCTTGAACAATATCATAAAGTTGCATATGAGTTTCAGGGAGGCTTGTAATACGAAATTAAAAAAAAAAAACATTTGTAAAGATTTTGTTTTGTTTATAGATATTTAAGGAAAAAATTGATGAGTAGCTCCTTGCGGAGGGAGGGAGAAATGCTTAAAATGGTCACACTTTTGTAGCTTAGTTTCACCGAGGGCTAACTCTAATGTCGTCGTCGGAACAAAGGCGACTTACGGTTGCTATCAATTATCTACTAATAATCATGACTCTCGTGTCACAGTTTTAACGATTAGCATCAATGCTGGTTCATTGCTGATCGCGCCAAAGGAATCCTTCAGTTTTTCGGCTGTTTCTAAGATCTACAATTCCCGACGTGCTAACAGTAGCAATCCCGATCACCAGTCTCTACCACGCCTCCTGGCTCTCAAACCATATGCCAGCACAGAAGTTATAGGACTGCGACTGTGAACTCCTATATTCGTCGACGTCATTTTCTTAAAATCTCTAGGTCTTGCTCCGAAGACTTTCTGACGGATATCTTTGTCGCACTATGCTGCTGAGCTACACGAAAGAAACACCTTAAGACGTTAGGGAGTAACTATTCGGACAAGGATGTTGCCATCGAAGTCATAAGCAGTCTAAGTGGATATCATTGCGTAACTCATGGATGAAAATCGTATAATCCTTGGTGCATCTACATAATTTAGCTTTACAAGGACTGTGGATAAAAGTTTTAAAATATAGACCAAAATTTGCAGACGTTTGTGTTCGAAACATTGACTTCAATAGTCTTCGTTTCCGGCCTTATGATATAAGAGCTCGTTATGGATGACCGTCTTCAGTTTTCAGACTAGTTCCACTATCCTCTACGTTAGGGTAGTAGAACAACCGGCATTTGTTCGACTGTCTTGGGAAAGCTTTTGCTTCACCACTTTGAGTGTTCTTGCGAAGGGAAAAGCCTTACCTGGTAAATATATGTGCCTACGTATTCACATACATATGTAAGAGCCGTAACATGTACGTGATATTAAAACTTGGTTGATATGCTAGAATCAATGTCATTCACGCCAAGGGACTAGTTGGGATAGGGCCGCCAACTGTAGGGAATGTCAAACCGGGAGACTTGGGTGTTGAATGATGTGTTAAAATCAAAATTAACATTACAGACGCTATTTTACAGTTAAGCAAATAAAGTGATTTTTCAAACCCTTCTCATACGTGCATATACCTTCAACTTAAGTATGAGCTTGGAATCATTTCAAAGGAGTATTTAAACCCCTGGAGCCTACTAAAGTATCTAACATCAATGATCTCGCTTATTCTTTCAACCAATCGGGATATAGAATTTTTGAAAAATCGACATTTTTTTCGGATAACTTGCTTTTTTTTTAACAACTTGAGGACAATTTGAAAACTTGTTCGACTTGGGACACTTAACTTAATTTCATTGCTCATTATAATTAAAAAAAAAATTATGCGAAGTGAGCATTTATATTTTTATATAACTTTTTTTTAGTATTTTTTTTAATAACTTGGTGAATTCGGTCATGCAAAATCCACCTGTTTTCTCAAATAACTTTTAAACAGTTAGAAAGTGTTAAATTTCGCAATTGGATTTTTATAACTGGCAGTGATGCGCATCCCTTGATACCCCTTTCTGCAGTCAGATCTTTTTCAATATATATTGAGGACCCGGACAGTTTTTTTGCATTTTTAAGTACCTGGCTAGTCATCCCCGCTGTAGAAAATTCCGCAATTACGCCCTTTTTATTATACTCAACTGAGCAGAGCTCAAAGAGTATATTAATTTTGTTCGCATAACGGTAGTCCGTAACGGCATAAACTAATCGAGATAGGTATATACTTCTATATATCAAAATGATCTGTGCGAAAAAAGAAACTCATTTAACTATGTCCGTTCGTCCGTAAACACGATAACTTGAGTAAATTTACAGATATCTTAATGAAATAAAAGAAAATTCCAAAATGGGCGTGGCTCCGCCCTTTTTCATATAATTTGTCTAGAATACTTTTAATGCCAGACGTCGAACAAACATTTACCAATCCTTATGAAATTTGGTGAGGGCATAGCTTTTATGCCGGTAACTGTTTTCTGTGAAAGTGGGCGAAATCGGTTGAAGCCACGCCCAGGTTTTATACACAGTCGACCGTCTGTCCTTCCTCTTGGCCGTTAACACGATAACTTGAGGAAAAATCGATATATCTTTAACTAAACTTAGTTCACGTACTTATCTGAACTCACTTAATCTTGGTATTAAACATGGGCGAAATCCGCCCACTTTTTCGATATCGAAAATTTTGAAAAATTAAAAAAAAACAAGTAAGGAAGGCTAAGTTCGGGTGTAACCGAACATAACATACTCAGTTGAGAGCTATGGAGACAAAATAAGGAAAATCAATCTGGGGTAACCCTGGAATGTGGTTGTATAACATGTGTATCAAATGAAAGGTATTAAAGAGTATTTTAAGAGAGAATAGGCCATAGTTCTATGGATGAACGCCATTTAGGGATATCGCCATAAAGGTAGACCAGGGCTGACTCTAGAATTTGTTTGTACGATATGGGTATCAAATGAAAGGTGTTACTGAGCATTTTAAGAGGGAGTGGGCCTTAGGTCTATCGGTGGACGCCTTTTCGAGATGTCCCCATTAAGGTGGACCAGGGGTGATTCTATAATGTGTTTGTACGATATGGGTATCAAATGAAAGCTGTTAATGAGTATTTTGAAAAGGAGTGATCCTTAGTTCCATAGGTGGACGCCGTTTCGAGATATCGCCATAAAGGTGGACCAGGGGTGTCTCTAGAATGTGTTTGTACGATATGGGAATCAAATGAAAGGTGTTACTGAGCATTTTAAGAGGGAGTGGGCATTAGGTCTATAGGTGGACGCCTTTTCGAGATATCGCCATTAGGGTGGGCCAGGGGTGACTCTAGAATGTTTGTACGGTATGGGTATCAAACGAAAGGTGTTACTGAGCATTTTAAGAGGGAGTGGGCATGAGGTCTATAGGTGGACGCCTTTTCGAGATATCGTCATTAGGGTGGGCCAGGGGTGACTCTAGAATGTGTTTGTACGATATGTGCATCAAACGAAAGGTGTTACTGAGCATTTTAAGAGGGAGTGGGCATTAGGTCTATAGGTGGACGCCCTTTCGAGATATCGCCATTAGGGTGGGCCAGGGGTGACTCTAGAATGTTTGTACGATATGGGTATCAAACGAAAGGTGTTACTGAGCATTTTAAGAGGGAGTGGGCATTAGGTCTATAGGTGGACGCCTTTTCGAGATATCGCCATTAGGGTGGGCCAGGGGTGACTCTAGAATGTGTTTGTACGATATGGGTATCAAATGAAAGGTGGTAAGGAGTATTTTAAAAGGGAGTAATCCTTAGTTCTATAGGTGGACGCCTTTTCGAGATATCGCCATAAAGGTGGACCAAGGGTGACTCTAGAATGTTTGTACGATATGGGTATCAAACGAAAGGTGTTACTGAGCATTTTAAGAGGGAGTGGGCATTAGGTCTATAGGTGGACGCCTTTTCGAGATATCGCCATTAGGGTGGGCCAGGGTGACTCTAGAATGTGTTTGTACGATATGGGTATCAAATGAAAGGTGGTAATGAGTATTTTAAAAGGGAGTAATCCTTAGTTCTATAGGTGGACGCCTTTTCGAGATGTCGCCATAAAGCTGGACCAAGGGTGACTCTAGAATGTTTGTACGGTATGGGTATCAAACGAAAGTTGTTACTGAGCATTTTAAGAGGGAGTGGGCATTAGGTCTATAGGTGGACGCCTTTTCGAGATATCGCCATTAGGGTGGGCCAGGGTGACTCTAGAATGTGTTTGTACGATATGGGTATCAAATGAAAGGTGGTAATGAGTATTTTAAAAGGGAGTAATCCTTAGTTCTATAGGTGGACGCCTTTTCGAGATATCGCCATTAGGGTGGGCCAGGTGTGACTCTAGAATGTTTGTACGATATGGGTATCAAACGAAAGGTGTTACTGAGCATTTTAAGAGGGAGTGGGCATTAGGTCTATAGGTGGACGCCTTTTCGAGATATCGCCATTAGGGTGGGACAGGGGTGACTCTAGAATGTTTGTACGATATGGGTATCAAACGAAAGGTGTTACTGAGCATTTTAAGAGGGAGTGTACATTAGGTCTATAGGTGGACGCCTTTTCGAGATATCGCCATTAGGGTGGGCCAGGGGTGACTCTAGAATGTTTGTACGATATGGGTATCAAACGAAAGGTGTTACTGAGCATTTTAAGAGGGAGTGGACATTAGGTCTATAGGTGGACGCCTTTTCGAGATATCGCCATTAGGGTGGGCCAGGGTGACTCTAGAATGTGTTTGTACGATATGGGTATCAAATGAAAGGTGGTAATGAGTATTTTAAAAGGGAGTAATCCTTAGTTCTATAGGTGGACGCCTTTTCGAAATATCGCCATTAGGGTGGGCCAGGTGTGACTCTAGAATGTTTGTACGATATGGGTATCAAACGAAAGCTGTTACTGAGCATTTTAAGAGGGAGTGGGCATTAGGTCTATAGGTGGACGCCTTTTCGAGATATTGCCATTAGGGTGGGCCAGGGGTGACTCTAGAATGTTTGTACGATATGGGTATCAAACGAAAGGTGTTACTGAGCATTTTAAGAGGGAGTGGACACTAGGTCTATAGGTGGACGCCTTTTCGAGATATCGCCATTAGGGTGGGCCAGGGGTTACTCTAGAATGTTTGTACGATATGGGTATCAAACGAAAGGTGTTACTAGCATTTTAAGAGAGAGGGGGCATTAGTTCTATAGGTGGACGCCTTTTCGAGATATCGCCATTAGGGTGGGACAGGGGTGACTCTGGTATGTTTTTGTACGATATGGATATCAAATTAAAGGTATTAATGAGGGTTTTAAAAGCGAGTGGCCCTTAGATGTATATGTGAAGGCGTTCTCGTGATATCCACCAAAATGTGGACCAGGTGATCCAGAAAATCATCTGTCGGGTACTGCTAATTTATTTATATATGCAATACCACTAACAGTATTCCTGCCAAGATTCCAAGGGCTGTTGATTTCGCCTTGTAGAACTTTTTCATTTTCTTCTACTTAATATGGTAGGTGTCACACCCATTTTACAAAGATTTTTCCAAAGTTATATTTTGCGTCAACAAACCAATCCAGTTACCATGTTTCATCCCTTTTTTCGTATTTGGTATAGAATTATGGCATTTTTTTCATTTTTCGTAATTTTCGATATCGATAAAGTGGGCGTGGTTATGGTCAGATTTCGCCCATTTTTTATACCAAGAAAAAGTGAGCTCAGGTAAGTACGTGGGCTAAGTTTAGTAAAGATATATCGGATTTTGCTCAAGTTATTGTGTTAATGGCCGAGCGGAAGGACAGACGGTGGACTGTGTATAAAAACTGGGCGTGGCTTCCACCAATTTCGCCCATTTTCACAGAGAACAGTTACCGTCATAGAATCTATGCTCCTACCAAATTTGAGAAGGATTGGTAAATTTTTGTTCGACTTATGGCAATAAAAGTATTCTAGACATACTAAATGAAAATGGGCGGAGCCACGCCCATTTTGAAATTTTCTTTTATTTTTGTATTTTGTTGCATCATATCATTACTGGAGTTGAATTTTGACTTAATTTACTTATATACAGTAAAGATATTAAATTTTTTGTTAAAATTTGAATTTAAAAAAATTTTTTTTTAAAAAGTGGGCGTGTTCTTAATCCAATTTTGCTAATTTTTATTTAGCACATATAGAGTAATAGTAGTAACGTTCCTGCCAAATTTCATCATGATATCTTCAACGACTGCCAAATTACAGCTTGCAAAACTTTTAAATTACCTTCTTGTAAAAGTGGGCGGGGCCACGCCCATTGTCCAAAATCTTACTAATTTTCTATTCTGCGTCATAACGTCAACCCATCTACCAAGTTTCGTCGCTTTATCTGTCTTTTGTAATGAGTTATCGCACTTTTTCGGTTTTTCGAAATTTTCGATATCGAAAAAGTGGGCGTGGTTATAGTCCGATATCGTTCATTTTAAATAGCGATCTGAGATGAGTGCTCAGGAACCTACATACCAAATTTCATCAAGATACCTCAAAATTTACTCAAGTTATCGTGTTAACGGACGGACGGACGGACGGACGGACGGACGGACGGACGGACGGACGGACGGACGGACGGACGGACGGACATGGCTCAATCAAATTTTTTTTCGATCCTGATTATTTTGATATATGGAAGTCTATATCTATCTCGATTCCTTTATATATGTACAACCAACCGTTATCCAATCAAACTTAATATACTCTGTGAGCTCTGCTCAACTGAGTATAAAAAATGCCACAATTCTATACCAAATACGAAAAAAGGGACGAAACATGGTAATTGGATTGGTTTTTTGACGCAAAGTATCACTATGGAAAAACTTTGTTAAATGGGTGTGACAATTACCATATTAAGTAGAAGAAAATGAAAAAGTTCTGCAGGGCGAAATCAAAAGCCCTTGGAATCATGGAATACTATTCATGGTATTACATATATAAATAAAATAGCGGTACCCGACAGATGATGTTCTGGATCACCCTGATTCACATTTTGGTCGATATCTCGAAAACGCCTTCACATATATAACTAAAGGCCACTCCCTTTTAAAACCCTCATTAATACCTTTAATTTGGTTCCCATATCGTACAAACACATTATAGAGTCACCCCTGGTCCACCTTTATGGCGATATCTCGAAAAGGCATCCACCTATAGAAGTAAGGCACACTCCCTTTTAAAATACTCATTTGATACCCATATCGTGCAAACAAATTCTAGAGTCACCCTTGGTCCACCTTTATGGCTATATCTCGAAAACGCGCCCACCTATAGAACTAAGGCCCACGCCCTTTTAAAATACTCATTAACACTTTTCATTTGATACCCATATCGTTCAAACAAATTCTAGAGTGACCCCTGGTCCACCTTTATGGCGATATCTCGAAAAGGCATCCACCTATAGAAGTAAGGCACACTCCCTTTTAAAATACTCATTTGATACCCATATCGTTCAAACAAATTCTAGAGTCGCCCCTGGTCCACCTTTTTGCGATATCTCGAAAAGGCGCCCACCTATAGAACTAAGGCCCACGCCCTTTAAAAATACTCATTAACACCTTTCGTTTGATACCCATATCGTACAAAATAAATTCTAGAGTCACCCCTGGTCCACCTTTATGGCGATATCTCGAAAAGGCGTCCACCTATAGAACTTAGGCCCACTCCCTTTTAAAATTATCATTAACACATTTCATTTGATACCCATATCGTACAAACAAATTCTAGAGTCAGGCCTGGGCCACCTTTATGGCGATATCCCTAAATGGCGTCCATCTATAGAACTATGGCCCACTTCCTCTTAAAATACTCTTTAATACCTTCCATTTGATACATATGTCATACAAACACATTCCAGGGTTACCCTAGGTTCTTTTTACAACATGGTGATTTTCCCTTAGTCTCCACAGCTCTCAACTGAGTATACATAGTTCGGTTACACCCGAACTTAGCCCTCCTTACTTGTTTTCACTAGAGCTCAGTTTTTTTCAACGGCAAACGCATTCAGCCATGTCATGCCTTAGTTGTTGTAAACTTAATAGCAATTGCCTTCCTTGCATATTTTATTCTTTGCACAGTACATACTTTGAATCTAATATCTAATATCTAATATATCTAATATCTAATATATATTATAAATGGCAAAGTTTGGATGTGAAGATGTTTGGATGTTTGGATGTTTGGATGTTTGGATGTTTGTCCAGACGTTTGTCTTTGTGACTCAATCACGCAAGAACGGCTGGACCGATTTGGATGAAATTTTGCACACATATAGCCAATAGTCTAGAAGGATCTACTAACTATATATTTTTGAAAAGGGGCGTGGTCCCCGCCCCCTAGGAACAGTTATAATTTAATTATTATATTTTTTCGTCTTTGCGACTGAATCACGCCAGAATGGCTACACGGATTTTGATGAAATTTGGGACACAGACAGTAGTGTACTAGCGAAATTTTTTTCGAACATGGAAAGAGGGGTGGGGGTCCCACGGCCCCTTCGAGAAATTATTTTTCAATAATTTTTACACATTATAACTTTACGTATACTGGCCTTCACCAATATCACAGACTCAAGGGGTCAAATAAGTCGAGGGCTTACAAAGTAAGCAGTGACACCCTCCGCCCGCCCCCCTTCCTTTATCTCCCCCTCTGGTGTAAAATCTATAAATTGTTATAACTCAATATAAATTTTCTCCTAAATCAATAGTTTTTAGTATCTGGTACATACAGAACGAGATCTAGACAATTTTGGAGGAACGATCAGTGGTCCCCTCCTCTACTCCCGCCAACCGCCCTCCTTCAATTGTTTTTATTAGCACGCTTTTATTAGCTTTACCTGTATGTTTCTATGTAACTTTTTATTCGCTCCAATGCGACTGCTGCCTTATTAACATGGTTTTATAATTAGCTTCACCTTATTTGTAATCCCGTAAGGGTCATATCGAGACCCTCCGGGATCATTTCTGGATGGTTTTCGGGATCGGTCCGGGATTACGCCGGGGTAATTTCGGGACTTTTTCGGGACTATTTCGGGATCATTTTGGGACCCTTCCGGGATCATTTCTGTATAGTTTTCGGGATCCGTCCGGGATCCCGTCGGGGTTATTTTGGGACATTTTCGGGACTATTCCGGAATCATTTCGGGACTATTTCGCGATCATTTGGGGACCCTTCCGGCATCATTTCTGGATGGTTTTCGGGATCCGTCCGGGATCCCGTCGGGGTACTTTCGGGATCATTTGCGTACCTTCAAGAGATAAATTCTTGATGGTTTCCGGGATCATTACGGGACTTTTTCGGGGTCAGTTTGGGTCCTTTCCGTAATCATTCCTGGATGGTTTTAGGGATCCGTCCGGGATCTCGTCGGGACCATTTCGGGGCTATTTCGGGATCATTAGGGGTATCTTCCGGCATCATTTCTGCATGGTTTTCGAGATCCGTCCGCGATCCCGTCAAGGTCATTTCGGGACTATTTCGGGATAATTTGGGGTACCTGCCTGCATCATTTCTGGATGGTTTTCGGTATCCGTCCGGGATCCTGTCGGGGTAAATTTGGGACTTTTGCGGGATCATTTGGGGTCTCTTCCGGCATCATTTCTGGATGGTTTTCGGGATCCGTCCGGAACCCTGTCGGGGTCATTTTGGGACTTTTGCGGGATCATTTGGGGTCTCTTCCGGCATCATTTCTGGATGGTTTACGGGATCCGTCCGGGATCCTGTCGGGGTCATTTTTGGGACTTTTGCGGGATCATTTGGGGTCTCTTCCGGAATCATTTCTGAATGGTTTACGGGATCCATCCGGGACCCTGTCGGGGTCATTTTGGGACTTTAGCGGGATCATTTGGGGTCTCCTCCGGCATCATTTCTGGATGGTTTACGGGATCCGTCCGGGATCCTGTCGGGGTCATTTTGGGATTTTAGCGGGATCATTTGGGGTCTCTTCCAGCATCATTTCTGGATGGTTTACGGAATCCGTCCGGGATCCCGTCGATGTCATTTCGGGACTATTACGGCATCATTTGGAGTACCTTCCGGCATCTTTTCTAGATGGTTTTCGGGATCCATCCGGGATCCCTTCGGGGTCATTTCGGAACTTTTTCTCGACTAATACAGGATCATTTGGGGAACCTTTCGGCATCATTTCTGGATGGTTTACGAGATCCGTCCGGGATCCCGTCGGCGTCATTTTGGGACTTTTGCGGGATCATTTGGGGTCTCTTCCAGCATCATTTCTGGATGGTATTCGGGATCCGTCCGGGATCCTGTCGGGGTCATTTTGGGACTTTTGCGGGATCATTTGGGGTCTCTTCCGGCTTCATTTCTGGATGGTTTCCGGGATCTGTCCGGGATCCTGTCGGGGTCATTTTGGGACTTTTGCGGGATCATTTGGGGTATCTTCCGGCATCAATTCTGGATGGTTTACGGGATCCGTCCGGGATCGTGTCGGGGTCATTTTGGGACTTTTGCGGGATCATTTGGGGTCTCTTCCGGCATCATTTCTGGATGGTTTACGGGATCCGTCCGGGACCCTGTCGGGGTCATTTTGGGACTTTAGCGGGATCATTTGGGGTCTCCTCCGGCATCATTTCTGGTTGTTTACGGGATCCGTCCGGGATCCTGTCGGGGTCATTTTGGGACTTTTGCGGGATCATTTGGGGTCTCTTCCGGCATCATTTCTGGATGGTTTTCGGGATCCGTCCGGGACCCTGTCGGGGTCATTTTGGGACTTTTGCGGGATCATTTGACGTCTCTTCCGGCATCATTTCTGGATGGTTTACGGGATCCGTCCGGGATCCTGTCGGGGTCATTTTGGGACTTTTGCGGGATCATTTGGGGTCTCTGCCGGCATCATTTCTGGATGGTTTACGGCATCCGTCCGGGACCCTGTCGGGGTCATTTTGGGACTTTAGCGGGATCATTTGGGGTCTAATCCGGCATCATTTCTGGATGGTTTTCGGGATCCGTCCGGGATCCCGTCGATGTCATTTCGGGACTATTTCGGCATCATTTGGGGTACCTTCCGGTATCAATGCTAGATGGTTTTCGTAATCCGTCCGGGATCCCGTCGGAGTCATTTCGGAATTTTTTCTCGACTAATACAGGATCATTTGGGGACCCTATCGGCATCATTTCTGGATGGTTTCTGGGATCCGTCCGCGATCCCGTCAGGGTCATTTCGGGACTATTTCGGGATAATTTGGGGTACCTGCCGGCATCATTTCTGGATGGTTTTCGGTATCCGTCCGGGATCCCGTCGGTGTCATTTGTCCATTCCGCCATAATTTCTGGATGGTTTTCGGGATCCGTCCGGGATCCTGTCGGGGTCATTTTGGGACTTTTGCGGGATCATTTGGGGTCTCTTCCGGCATCATTTCTGGATGGTTTTCGGGATCCGTCCGGGATCCTGTCGGGGTCATTTTGGGACTTTTGCGGATTCATTTGGGGTCTCTTCCGGCATCATTTCTGGATGGTTTACAGGATCCGTCCGGGATCCTGTCGGGGTCATTTTGAGACTTTTGCGGGATCATTTGGGCTCTCTCCCGGCATCATTTCTGGATGGTTTTCGGGATCCGTCCGGGATCCTGTCGGGGTCATTTTGGGACTTTTGCGGGATCATTTGGGCTCTCTCCCGGCATCATTTCTGGATGGTTTTCGGGATCCGTCCGGGATCCTGTCGGGGTCATTTTGGACTTTTGCGGGATCATTTGGGGTCTCTTCCGGCATCATTTCTGGATGGTTTTCGGGATCCGTCCGGGATCCCGACGGGGTCATTTCTGGCCTATTTCGGGATCATTTTGGGGTAC